>NC_083318.1:10512977-10823446 GCF_963455315.2 Globicephala melas
TAACACTAAAAATAGTGTACTGCTTCAATCTGTTTAGTTTGCTTAAGAATTTCATATACATACCACAATTCTTTAGGAATTTGTGAAAAATGTACTGCTGAAAGGAATAGACAGAATGAATAAGACAAGCTGGAATGATTACTAATATCCCTTAAGCAAGAAGATAGAATCTGGAGGCAAAAGGTGAACCATGAAGCAGATACGTCACACATCATTTGGAATCAATTTTGTGTGTGTTGATCCCTGGTATTTGGAAATAGCAGCACTGGGAGATTACACAATTCATGTCCAATGCCAGGAGCTACAGCAAAGAGAAACCTGACACAATATTAGAGTTATGCCCTTAATGTAGCACATAGCATCAGCCAAAATGAGATTGTATGCTTGCAAAAAGAGGGATAACTTGAGGATTTTCCCAGCAAAGGCAGTTTTAACAAAGAGGAAGAAAAATGTTTCACAGAAAAGATTAATTGCTTACACTGCTCACAGCCTACCCAATTTCCTCAAAATTCATACTGTTTGACCAAGGACTGTGATATAACATTACCAATAAAATCACTTTTTGATCATTTCTGTACCAAACCCAGAGTGCTGTAAAAAGTGGTTTTGTAACATTTGATATCTGTTGTGATAAAAATTCTATTTTTCTTTCTAGAATTGGCCATTTTTACATATTTTTCTTCCTAGATTAAATTTAGAATACAAATTTAAAGTTCCATTAAAAAACCCTCTAGGATTTTAATTAGGGCTGAATTATATTTATAATTCAATTGGGGGTAGAGCTATCATTTTTAAAATATTGAGTTTTCCCATAGAGAAACATAGTATGTCTCACCATATTTTTGAAGACAAGCATCTATGTCAGATTAAAAAATATGAAAAAAAATCATTTACTAATATATCTACTTTAACATCTCCACATAAATGCCAAGAAGACATCTTCAAAGTAAATATTCACATTGGAACTCTGTCCTCAAGTTTCTTCCTGTACCAAATTTTCTCATCAGTATATGGCACTTCCATTTTTTTCAATAGTTTACACTAACGCCCTTCACGTCACCTTTGATTTTTTCCTTTTCACAACACTGCTAACATCTAATGATCAGTGCCTTTAAACAGTCTTGACATGTATCAAGTACTCAGTAAATATTTGTTAAAGGGATAAATCCAAAATTCCTATAGCTTTGCCCTCAAGATTTATCCCAAATTCATCAACTTTATTTCAGATTCATTGCCTCCATAGAGTCCATTTGTATTCATAATACAGATTATGTCATGCCACTGCTTAAACCACCACGTGTTTTATTTATTAGCTTTGTATTTTGTTAGCTTAAGACACACAAGGCAATAATGTAAGTCAAAATTAAATGTTAAAAATGCTAAATAATCAATATTTATTCTTATCACATTTCTACCCAGTTGCCTGTTCCCATGCCCTCCTGAATTATATCAATCTGTCCACAGTTGCTTTATGTATATACAAGTAAACAAGTGTAGAGATTCTGACTCCTTCCGTATATTTTAACAAAGATAATAATTACATATACAGTGCATCACCTTACTTTTCCTTTCCCTTCCAAAATATGTAAAAAGCATTTCTATTTCAGGGCATAGAGACATTAATCATTCCTTTTTAGAGCTATAACATTTTCCAATGTTTGGATATATAAAAATTTAATTAATTCATTTAATTGTTTAGATTTCACTACTCTGGTATTACAAACAAGGTTGCAATGAATAGCATTCCTGAAAGTATACCTGTATGAAAAATTCTCTGAAGCAAAACTCTTTGGTTAAAGGTTATAGTCTTTTGTAACTTAGATATTACATATACAGGGACCCTTGAACTTATTGGGGATAGGGGGGCACCCAACTTCCACACATCTGAAAATCTGCATATAACTTAGAGTCAGCCCCCCAACATACAGCATGGGTTCCTCTATCCCTGGTGTTCCAATCCATGGATTCAACCAACCACAGACAGAGTGGTGCTGTAGTCTTTCTATTGAAAGTAATCCACGTATAAGTGGACCCGCATGGTTCAAACCCAAATTGTTCAAGGGTCAAGTGTATATGATATTGCTCTCCATAGGTGTTGTATCAATTTGTACTCCTACCAAGCACAATACAGAACATGCTTTCCCCCAAGCCTCTTAAAAATGGATTCCCATTTAAAATTTTTTTTCAAGTTAATTTTGACTGTGTTTGAGTCAGTTTTCTCATTTCTGTTTTCCAAGTCACTTCTATATTTTCTTTGATAGATTCTCCCTGGTATCACTTCTAATTCCGTCTTCATTTGTCTGATGGTTTTATTTTTTTCCTTCAGCTTTTACCTAGGTCCCACAAATTCATGTTTCATGCCTTCATATTTTCTCATTATCTTCTCTAACTCTTTACACTGCTTTGTGATCGCTCTTCATAAGACTGATTGCAAACTTCAGTGTGTGTGTGTTCATTAATTCATGGCAGAATATTTGCTTCCCACTTGCTCTGAAAAGGCTTTTCTATTTATATAATTATTTGGCAATATGAAAGTTTTGTTTCCCTTCTCCAGATTATTCTAATAACAATATTATAACAATAGACTATCATTTCCTATGTTGTTACTGAACATATTAGTTTTTATTGACTATTTGTTTGCAGAGATTTCCCATTTGGCATGAAGAGGTCAAAGCTCTTAATTATTCTTCAGACCTAGAGACAGACAGCTTCTTACAAATCAGACAGCTTTTTACAAATGTGCTCTTTGAAAATCCGGTGTGCTCTTTGAAAATCCGTCTCTCGTGTTCCTTTGTACAAAGTTGAACCTAGAGGACTTTTGCTGCCAACCCTAAACTTCTCAGTTTTATCAAAAGCCACTGCAAAATAAAATTCTTCAACTCCTGGTAAGCACATTAAGTTTAGGACATGCACTTTTCTGATGCTAAAAACCCTTTTCTGCTTAGTCTCTTGACCCTTTCCACTCTCCTGCCTCTTCTCTCCATCCTTCTGGGAACATAGTCAACCTGGTCCTAATGTATTAAAGTTACTTACCTGGTTAGTAAAAATAAGAGATACACTGTTCACCCCTCAGGATGATTCCTTTATCTGTGGGAAGTATATTTTTGCAGTGTATCCTGGGATCTGCCACCCCTGGGCCAATTAAATAAACTTCACACTTACTTTTGCAAGGCATATGCACAGATTCAATTGATTTTAGTAACCTTTACACTCTAGAATCTGTATATCACACCTGACTCCCAAGTTCCTGTAACCATAGAGAATGTAATTCATTTTTATTTTTAAAAAGTATGTTACATGATTTCTAGAAGAAGAGGAGAAAGGTAATAATCTACACAACTACCGTGTCATACCACAAGTCCCTAGGCTACATTATATCACTTAACTATCCCTGTAAACACCTTCTGTCAGTCACTTCTGAGGCACCCATGAACGTTAATAGTCACAATAGGCATTCAATGCAAGTTTATATTTCTAATTGGATTCCTTTCAGTGATTTGCTGTTTAGAATAATATTTGCTGTTGTCTTTCAGGAAATAGATTGTATATTTATGTAACTGTGCCTTTATTAAAAATGGCTTCAAAATATTATCAACTGTATCTCAGCACCTATTGATGTGAACATATGATATCTCTTTTACTTTCTTACATTCTTGGAATAAACCCTAATTTGTCATAATATATTTTCATTTTGATACATTGTAATATCATAGCAGTGGCAAAGATGCTGAGAAAATAGTATTATATATAAATCTTGCAACCGCATCGTGTCAGTTGGAGACGTCTGAGAAGCAGTTGCCAAGACAGGCTTATATATGCACAAGACTTATTGAGAGAAATGCCTTGTGAAGAGTAAAGAGGACGGTGCAGAAGGAGGCAGGAAAACCCTCAGACCACCAGGCAGGTCTGAAACTTGTGAATACATAGGAAGAGTCTCTGTGTATACACATAATTTGCTCATTAGAGAGAACCTGTCTCTGAAGGAGCGAGCCTGCACCATTCCCCCAGTCACGCCAATTCATTTTGTAGGAGAAGACTAGAAGGTGGGGTCGAAAGGGGAAGTGTGGCCCGCAGGAAGTTAGTCTTGGATTCAGAGGGCAATATTTGGAGCTGTCATCAGCTATGTTCCCTGAGGCAGGAGATATCAGCATTTCCATGAGTGATACACCCATCATTCACCAAATCTTCTATCTACCTTTGTGGCTTTGTGCTTAGAGGGCAGTTGGGTTGAAATAAAACTCTTGGTGAGCTTTAGTGGGGAGAGTTGTGAGTGCTTTTCTTCCCTGTGGGATATGCAAGAGCTTGGAGACCAGCACATGAAAGTGTCAGGGTCATGGAATATGCCAATCCCAGGAAGAGTTTGATAAGCAGAAATCTGTAAACTCCCGTTTGTAAAGTTGACATCAGACCTATGGGAGAGTTCTTGACTTTCTTTTGCTTCAAATGTCTGAGAAGGAGCTAAAGGATTCATATGTCTACAAAAGTCCGAAGAAAGGAGAGTGTAAGAAACCAGGGAACAGGAAGTTTTCATTGTGGTCCATTGGCAAGGTAACGTTTAGCTTCATTGCTACTACATCAACAATCCACCACAGTCAAAATATTTGCCCTCAGTTAATTACCAGATTTGTAGCACATAATGTAGACCAACTGCCAATACTAACCCTCAGTGAATTATTAAAAAAATAATAATAATAATGAAGACACATATAAAGAGACTCCTTAGGTAGAAAGATGTAGGACAAATAAATACATCAATGAGTAAGTTAGAATCGTTGGAAGAAACAGATGACACATTTTACAAAATCTTTAAAATCACTTAAGATGATTTGATAATAGTGCACATACACAAAATTCTTTCTGGAAACAAAATTATTTTCTTACTTTAATTTTATTATTACTTTCACTGTATATGCACATATTTGAATAATTCTTAATCTCTGTTTCATGACACACTACAGTCATTGATCCATGCCTGGCCTTCTTTTATGTATTAGTTTTTTAGTTAGTTTTTTTTAAAAAAAAAACTCATATTTATCTAACTGTAAAAAGCACCCATGAACCCACCACACAAACAAATCTGAGACCAATAATTATTTATATAAACATATCGTTGCTGTCATCCCATCTACCTGGCTTCCTTTTAATGAAGTTAACATTTTCCTGAATCCTGTATTCATCATTCTCTTATTTTCTTTTTTAAGTAAAGTTTTATTGTTTTTATATGGATTTATGGATTTTCTTTTCTTTTTATTTTAACTAAAAATGTTTACATGCACATAAACATTAGGAAATATGGCCTTAAGTAAACACAGTAAATGTTAGACATAATATTTACTTATCAGAAATTCACATTGTGCTTCATTGTATTAATATGATGAAAACTACAGTTTGCAACAAATCTTTTCTAATTTTTTAAACACAATGCTTCACGACCTTATTAGTCTAAGTGAAGCCGAATCCTGCGTGTGTACCCCAACACCGAATTAAATGATGGAGACAGCGTTTTGGGTGAAGTAGAAAAGAAGAGCTTTATTGCTTTTCCAGGCAAAGGGGGCCACAGTGGGCTAATGCTCTCACAACTGTGTGTCCTGATCTGGATGGGATTGTTAAGAGTTTTATGGTAATGGTTCCAAGAGGGCATGATCAGCTCACGGACATTCTTCTGATTGGTTGATGGTGAGGTAAGTGGGAGTCAGCATCTTCAACCTTCAGGTTCCAAATGGTCTGGGGTCCTGCTTGTGGGCAGCATACCTGTTAACTGTTAACTTCTCCCACCTGATGGGGGTTTTAGTATCTGCAAAACAGCTCAAAGATATTGTTATGTATTTCCCTGGAGGGGGAACCAGGACCCTTCCCCAAGGTATCACTATGGACTCTTCTTCCCTTATCTCCACATCCCCTCTCTTCCTTAATTAGTATCGGTTCGAACCTGCCCACTGGAACTCAGGGAAAGTCGTGGAGGCTGAATGAAGCCTATTTCCTGTAATCAGGAAACAGGGGACACCGAAATGATTTTTGCCCAAGAGCCCCACAGGGTCTTGCTCTGTATCATAAGCACTACACTTCCTATAACAATTCCTCATGCAAAGGCCTAGGCAACATTAGTAAATGGTGCCATTTGCTCAGCTCTGTTCCTGTTCTTTGCGGCTTTTATTTCAGGTTTTCTCTAGCAACTTTCCACTTCTAACTTTCACACCTCTTTCCTCACTCAATAAGAAAATCTCACTTCTTTTTTCAGAATGGAAATAAATTTGTTAAATATGAGTCCTGGCATATCTATATCTTCTCCTAAACTATTCCCCATTCATTTTCTCTTGTTGTTAGAGTTGTCTTCAATGGGTAAAATTCTGCTTTTTTTGTACTATTGAAAACATTTCTTCCATTATTCCATTATCATAACATTTCTTCCATGTATTCCAGAATACGGAACTGTATTCTGCAGTTTAACTATATCTCATCATAACCTTGCCTTTCCTTACTGGTTACTCCACAGTGACTTAATTTATTCAGTTTTCCTTATACCTTTAATATTCTGTTTCAACCTCCTGATTCTTGAGCCAGTCAGCAAATATTTCTTGAGCTCTTTGTCGGGTTCCTCAGAGATGGTTCTTGTCCTCATGGAATCTATGTAGTAGGAAAAATCAACAGTAAAAATTAATTAAAATTTTCAAATTGTATCTGTGCAAAGTGCTAATAAAGAGAAATTATGGTGTTATAGCAATACTTTCAGAAGAAAATTATTGGTCTTAGTGTACAAATAGTCTTCTATGAGAAAGTGCATTTATTGTTAATTAAACTTGGATCAACTTAGGTAATCAGATGCTAATAGACTCTGGGACACCACCAGATTTTACACCTGGAATAGAATTATTACAATCAAAGTGTAGACTTCAACAATGGAACAAAGATATGTGTTGAAAGGGAACCTGAGAATTTAGGAATAATCTTCTTTGTGTTTCCACCACTGCCACTGTCTCCAAGTCTGTAGACACTGCCAGCATTAGGACAAATTCCTCTCCATGAGGAAGCTCAGAGTCCCCTTGAGGTAGAGCTCTCACAAGGAGCTGATGCACAGATACATTCTAGCTATAGGGACCTCCTTAATCTTAAAATTCTCTGCCCAACCCCCAGGCTCATCCAAATTCAGGTGCAAACATAAATCCACTTACAAAACAATTACAAAACAATGCTGACAGGCTGATACATCTTGCTCTAAACTACTCACAGACCTGTAGTTACCGGATACCATTTTAGTTTAGCTTCAAAGGCAATGAAGAGGAAGATAATCATGATGCTGCAAAATGCAAACAAATCTGTAGACCAGGAGCCTGTGTACTGTGCCAGCGACACAGAGGGAAAATGCTGCAGAACATGAGGAGGCTGATTGGTTTTGGAGGAAGTTGAGAAATAGAGAAAGAAGCAACTGTTAAAACGGAGACAATTCTTTCAGTTTTTTGTAACCCCTTTAGAAAGATGTGCCAACACACTGGAGCATCTTCAGGCTACATTGGACACTTGCTGAAAGTTGTTAAGTGATAAATTATTGCCCTAATAAACTTTAAGTAGAAATTGTACAAACAGCAGTCAAACACTCTAAAAAAATTCATAATCTTAATAGGGAACACTGGGCTCTTTCCAGCTCTTTTTGCAAAAAAAGATATTATATGATCAATTAAATGAATGGGTCTAGAAAATATGAATGTAAAAAAAAACTCAAAAATGGTTGGAAGGTAATTTCTGAGAAATGCAAGTTTGAGGAAAGTAAAACACATGAAGGAAAAGACTGCCCACAATGTGTTCCTTATTTTTTGTTGACTATTTTTAGAATGTTAATATGCCCAAATATATGACTTGGGATATCTGAATATTCCTCTTCAAATTTGATTAACCTATTGCCAAACTCTTGAAAAATGTCCAACTTCTCAGATGTTGTCAAGCGTATGTGTTTTACAATAGAATTTCTTTTTGAACTTATTGAGTTATTTCCCAAATGAGATGCTAATGAAAACATAGAAAAGAGGCCAATTCAGATAATTCTAATACCTACTTGTCCCATGGGCTAGAAATAATAGACATCATGGCAGGACAGGCAGGTAAACTGACAGCAAAGAAACAGATTATGAAAATCATTAAGCAGTAAAAAGAGCAGAAAGAACACTCTTTCAAACTGCTTTTGTGTTCCTGTAACTCTTGAAGATGGAATGCTAATATATGTTTCCTTCAAGTGTTAAAATAGTTGATAATTAGCTATCGGAATAATTTTTAAATGAAAATTTAGTTTCATGAGTTATATTCTATTTCATGAAAAGAAGGCATCACATAAGATAACAATGCTGACAAAGTGGAAGAAACAGGTGTGGAAGAGGATGACATAGCAGAAGAACATGATTCACAATGCCAATATCTGGCAGAATGTAAGCAGCAGTGACTCTTGGCTGTATATAGTGTAAAGGATAATCGGCAGTGCGAAGGCCTAGGCACAAATATTAATTACTTAGCCTCTTAAATTGTTTAATTTGCTAGGGTTTGAAATTGGATATTGCATAAATATTTTATAAACCAATTCATTATTTTTAGAATTTTACAGTAAGATTTTGTATGAGATATACCAGATGCAATAAATTATTGTGTATTCATTCGTATATATAGACTTTGGGTTTTGTGAACTGCTTCTTCATATAGCAGCTGTGAAATGTATCAGAACTGTGACTGAGAGATGTAGGTGTTTAGAACATTTTCTTAAAAGAGTAACCAAGGTAATTTTCAAGTCAGCTTGCATGAGTGATTCTTTTGTCACTTTGTAGTAGAAATGTTATCTCTTGTATTAACTGAAATTGCCTTTTAAATGTTTAACTTAACATATTAATAAAGAGTTAAAAATATCCCCTAAACTTATAATTGATGTTAAAATTATGATTTCATTTGGCAATTTTTACATTATGCGAAAATTGTTAATATCAAGATAGTTTATTGCTAGACCATTAATAAAATCTTAACTTCACCTGAAAAGAAAAATTCTGAATTTAAAGCATATAATTATAGAATTATAATTATACACAGGATCTCTGCTTATATTCATGTATTCACTTGGTTTTCTCCCTTCGTTTAGAGCAGTTGTATCAACACTCAATTGCATTAAAATCCCCTGGGACACTCTTTAAATGTACCAATATCCAAGCTCCACCCCAAATAACCAGAAACAGAATCTCTGGATATGGAATCTAAGAACTCTTCTGTTGGTGTCTACTATCTCTTTGGATGATTTTGATGTGTGGTGGAGATAGAAAACTGCAGACAAAAAGAAGTGACATGCAGTAATTCTTAAAAGAAAAGAGGACTTTCTTTCAAATTCATACTTGAAATCAAGGCTTCCATTTTTCCTTATGTGTCCTTTCCTCATTTATAAAGAGACTTATTAAATCACTTTGGAAAATATGTGTGGCTTGACGATACTGCCATTACAAGATTATAGAGTAAATTTTATTTTAAATAAAGGAAGCATTTTATTTTTATTTTAAGAATTGGGTTCTTAAGACAGTATTTATTTATCAAAATAGTAGCTTTGCTAGAGTGATATAGATTTAACAGAAGAAGTACTATTTTTTTTCTTAATTGAAAAAATGTGTCATCCTAAAACTAGGTTGGTGTAAATGCTTACTGAATTTCAAATGTAAATAAACCCTACTTAGTTTAAAAACATATCTATCTTTTTCTTTATTTCAAGTTTAATGTAACAAGCCGAAAAGTGTTTCAAAAGATTTCATAGCAACAATTCCCTACACAAAACTGTGTTAATGGGAAAACATTTGGGGTTTCCCCTAATTTAATGAGACATTTTACTATGTTTAAATAAAAGGGTTCTTTACAAATGAGATGTCCTGCTGAATAGAATCATATTGAAAAAGCAGTAGAAACCTATCAATAATGCCCATGAATCCTGTTAAATATTTTTATTTCTTTCATGGTAGGTTATGCTTCATCAGATTCCTTAATCTGGGCTGCAGTTCACGTTGCCATTCTGAAACAGTTCACTGCTCAGTAATTTCACTTCTAGCTGTGGCATAACAACCACAAATGCAGGTTATTTTGGGCACTGGGGTTTGTTTTGCATAAATCAAATTTTAAAAATCATTTCCAAATGAGATTAATTTACGATGGGAAAATTATTCTTCAAAGAGTTACAAAACTGGGCTTTGTTTTTTCTTGGTATAAGATCAAAATTGACATTTGGTGGTTATGGGTTTCACTGAGGGGGGGAAAATGACACCACAAGAGAAACAATGTGTTTCCCACATTGGCTTCAATAACTCTTTAAAATGACATTAGAAAAGAGAATGACAGATTATGTTTTCACTGAATTTTTCAGTGAAAAATTTTCAGTGCTTTAGATGACTTGTATTTCTTTTCCATTAGGCTGAATGGTTTAGAACAATAAGATGTAACTGAGTCTGCCCTCTGAAAGGTATTAGTACCAAAGTGAAGAAGGGAGGGTGGGTGTCATCCTCTAGAAGATTATTGCAATTCTTTTTCCTAGGACAAGGGCTTTTCTTTGTACCTTGTTTTCATATGTTTTTGATGAGAGAAGTCTGTGTGTGTGTTGAAACATTTCGGTTATTACTGTCACAGCAAGAAGATTTAAATGTCCATATACAGAATAATTCTAGAGTCTCTGAAGTGTTGTTTGGCTTTAAAATTATATTCTTAAAAAAGTTTTTTTAGTCTTTTACTAAATGGCATATATTGTTTATACAGGGGATTCAAGTATTTTCTCAAGTAGCTATAAAGTACTAAAGTGATGAACAAACAACAAACAATTTTGATTACTGTTTTCTTCTTTAATGCATCACTATTTCTAATATGAATCAACTGTATTCTTCTATAATTTTCTCAATAGATTTCACTTAAATAATTTCTAAATTTATAATTCAAGTTTCTAAATTTCTTCCATGGATAAAAATAGTCACTTTTAAACGATTATAACTTTTTAAAAATACATAAAGCTATGCAAATATTGTTGCTTTGACTTAAATAGCCACAGTACAGCTAAGATTGAATATTTTATTTTTAAGAATATTTAGCAGACACTTTCAAGTTAAAAGGCAAAATAGTAAAAGACTCATGGGTCATAAAATTAGACAGTTTGTTTTCTAAGGTGTGAAAATTGTAGTCTGTGTATATTCTGGGGCATTGAGGATTCTGTTTTTCTCTTGGTTACCTGACGGAACTTCCCGGTTCTTCTCCCTGTTCTACACACCCCTCACCACTCCCAATTCAATCTTCCCTTTGAGGAGGAGAGTCACTCCTAAAAGTTTTGGTCCTAGAATCTGAAGAGTTAATAATTATATATTATGGGATTGCTATATGTTATATTTTATTTATTGGAAGGCTGGAATTTCCCAGGTAGTAGAAGTTAAATTCAAACAGGAGAAGAGTTCAAAAGTAGAATACATTTCTGATTGTATTAATACCAATTTCCTTACAAGAACTTGAGCACAGTCATTGTATATAGCACAAATAGTAGTAGGATTTCCTGATTTATGAGAAAAGGAAAAAAAAGAAAAAACAAAAAACAACTGTGAGTGTATGTGAATTACTTCAAAAGATGGCTAAAATTCGTCAGGATTTATAATTTTTGAGCTTATAAAAATTATTTTACTATTCATATTTTAAATGTAAATTTAGTTTTATTTGCACAGCAAACCAGAAACATTTTGCCAGAAAGTAACTAGCTTTAACGGGCTCAAAGATATTCTAATGCTCCCCAGGACATCTTAAGAGAATGTATGAGAATAGAATGCACTGTACTTATGTTTAAAGACTTTTGTTTTTACTACTTTGGCAACAAAATATATTAGGTAAGAGAAGGTGAGCTTTGCTCTTTTTGCTAATTTTTATACTTTAAATATCTTTATACTTCTTCCCATGCTTCTATTCTTCTCAAATAAAGGTCAAAGTACCTTTTCATAGCTCTGCTTAAATAATCAATACATCTAATGGTTGGATTAAATTCAATTAACAAAAAATAGAATAAGATCATATTCATAACAATTTTAAGTAGAAAGAGTGTGTATCATTGACAATTCTGTCACACTAATAGCCAGTTTGCTTCCACACAATGTCTGTTTTAAGAAACATTTTGTTTACTTTATCTTGCCTGTTTTATGATGCCAGATATATTTATATTTGTAGGCCAAAAGCTTATATAATTCAGTTCATTTGTGGTTTTTAAAAAAATTTATTCATTTTATTTATTTATTTTTGGCTGTGTTGGGTCTTCATTACAGTGTGTGGGCTTCTCATTGTGGTGGCTTCTCTTGTTGCAGAGCACAGGCTCTAGGCGCACGGGCTTCAGTAGTTGTGGCACACGGACTCAGTAGTTGTGGCTCGCGGGCTCTAGAGCACAGGCTCAGTAGTTGTGGTGCTCGGGATTAGTTGCTCCCTGTCATGTGGGATCTTCCCGGACCAGGCCTCGAACCCGTGTCCCCTGCATTGGCAGGCAGATTCTTAACCACTGCATCACCAGGGAAGCCCTCATTCATGTTTTTATCCAAGTCTCAGAACCAAATTTTGAGGATATCATCTTGATTCCTACAATACTCCAACATTGCTTTAGGTTAAAAACAAAAACAAAAAACTTCACTTTACAAATTTTCCCATTTGCCAGATCAGGCACATGGAAGGCTGGGGAAGGTAGAGGAAATGTCTGAGTGTATTATTTTTGTCTCTGCCACACTTGGTGTATATGAAATTCACATTGGTGATGCACTCAAAGGGGCAGGTGTTAAAAGATTAACTGAGGCAAATAAAAATTTTTAAGAATCTATTTCAGCAAAAAGCAATTGGAATAAGGCAGTCCCAGTGGTTAGGAGTGCTCCATCTATAGGAGCTGGGGGAAAGAACTTTTATAGAGAAAAGACAGAAGCAAAGTAAGGAAATTGATTGGCTATGGCGTAAAGTCTAGTTGGCTGTTTGTGACTGGTTGTCCTGAGGTTTCAATTTTGTAACCTTGAGACATTTACAGTCTCAGATTTTAGTTTGCTTAAGTAGGCTGCCACTGCACTACAGCCACCTCAGTCTAATGGTTCCCTTGTTTAATTAATTTAACACAGGTAATACTTATACACTTTCACTGTTGCTGATAAGTTGTAATTGATCTTCTGAAAACTATTTATGGTTGTAATATGATATAAGTTAAATAATCACATCTATATTTTATTTTAGTGATTTATCTCTGTATTAAAAAGAATACAATTAATTTGTGTTATATTTGTAAAGTACAGAAAAGCATCAAGATTCTTTTTTGACTACTTCGTTATCCTGAGTTCACTATTAATGGTTCAGTGCCTCCATTTTTTAGTCTTAAATGTATAGATACATGGCAACATTGGAGGAAGAAATAGAGACAGAAGGGAACAAAACATGCATATGTGAGAGAAATTTTAAAATCCGTGTAGCAATGCTTAGGTGAATTTCTGTTGCTACTGAACTGTAAGTTCAGTAAATAATGACTAAATAATGTTCATGTAAGAAGCAACTAGATTAAAAATAAAAGGCTACAATTAAAAGCAATTGTTCATATACTTTTAAATATAGTGGTCATATTATTAACAGTTATTTGTTTATTTTTATGTTATCTTAAAATATATAGCTTGCCTCATGAGGTCAGCAGTCACAAAAGAATCTCATGCCTTGGATTGTTACTCTGTTCAAAATATCTTCTGTCCCTTTGAATGCAGCACTGATGTAAATTTCAAAGAGTCTATGTGTCACAGAGACAACACTATCTATTCATCACATTTTCCTCTTCCTGGGCATAGAGCAAGGTGACATTTTCTAGTGTTCCACATGACTAATCTGGCAAATGGGATAAAATCAAACTTGAACAACAGGTGTGATTCCTACAGATCTCTGTTCTCTGCAACAGTGACCACAGATCATCTTTTAAGATGTCAGAGAATTTATACAGCACCCCGAATCTCTAAGAGACCACACAGAGTAGAGTGCCACCTCTTGCAATTCCATCCATCAACCAGGAGGAACTACATGGAATGAGTGAGAAATAAACTTTTCCTGTATTAAGCAAGGGAGGTTTAATTTTAAGATTCAATCAGCTGTCAGAGCACAAAGAAGGCTACCTAATTTATAAAGCATGTAGCCCAAACATATTCCCCAATTAAATAAAAATCCAACTAATAGCATTTCTGTTATATATATTTCTTTCCACAAAAAGAAAAAAGCATTGAGTCTGGGTAGGTTAATGTCAGTTCCTCGATTGTAACAAATGTGCCGCTCTGATGGGAGATGTTGATAATGGAGGAGGCTATGCATGACTGGAGAAAAGGAGTATATGGGAAATCTCTGTGCCTTCCACTCAAGTTTTCTCTGAACCTACAACTCATCCAAAAAATAAAGCCTAGTTAAAAAGATCATTGTAGGGACATGGATGGACCTAGAGACTGTCATACAGAGTGAAGTAAGTCAGAAAGAGAAAAACAAATATTGTATATTAACACATTTATGTGGAATCTAGAATAATGGTATAGAGGATCTTATTTGCAAAGCAGAAATAGAGAACAAACGTATGGATACCAAGGGGGACAGGGTAGGGGGAAGAACTGAGAGACTGAGATTGACATATATACACTACTGATACTATGTATAAAATAGATAACTAATGAGAACCTACTGTAGAGCACAGGGAACTCTACTCAATACTCTGTGGTGACCTAAATGGGAAGGAAATCCAAAAAAGAGGGAATATATGTATGCATATAGCTGATTCACTTTGCTGTACATTAGAAACTAACACAACACTGTAAAGCAACTATGCTCTAATAAAAATTAATTATAAAAATATAAATTAAAAAAATCAAATAATCATTTATTTAAAACTTTTTTGTATTTTCTTATAAGCAATGTGCTTATATAACAGATTTATTAAGGTTTATCAATTTTAAATTTAGGGACTATCATAAATAATATTTTTAATTGTTTTTTTAAAAAATCTTAATGACTATTATTGTTTTCTTCCTAATTTTATAAGCAATACATATTCCCTGTTGACAACTAGAAATACATAAAAAGCATAAATTTAAAATGAGTTACCCATAATCCCTACCCCCCAGAAATAATCACCATTGACATTTTTTATTTCAATTGATTTTTACATTTACTATATAATTTTTAAATTTCCATGTTATTAAATATTCTAATAAAATACAAACTTTATCATTACATAGTTTTTACAATTATATTGATGTATTAAAATTTCCTGATGGACATTTAACCTGATTAAAATGCCTTACGGTTTTACACAATGTGAAAATGAACTAGTGTATGTCTTCTGTGAATACATATGTCATTATATTTATAGTAAGAGTGATTACCATAAAATTGAAGAAGCAGTTTAAATACTTAAGTACATTGTTCTCTTAGGCAAATATGCTCATTATACAGGTTGTTTTTATGATCAATTATAATAGAGTCATGCTTCAGTAATATGCACCTAGTCTATTTTTAATTTTGAGAAATATCATAGGTCTCACATTTCTTTACTATTAATTCCATACTACCATTAATAGCGTTTGAATTAATCAAATGTGACTTCTAAGTAATGTTTATTTGTCATTAACAACACCCAATAATATATCACTATGTACTCTATTTTACAGTGGCTACATAAATCATGAATGGTGTTGTTTTTCAATATTATTTTCATAGCAGATCCATTTCAGAAAAACATTATTAATTAATCAAATTTATAAAGAACTCCTTGATACAAAGACCCAAGTAAAGATGCACATATTTAATCTACTCACTCAAAAGTAAATCTCCCAAAAAATAAAGAGAGAAAATAAGCTCCATTTTCACTGACATCACCAATCCTGGCAAACTCTGAGTCATAATTGCCAAATATTGTAAAATGTAGCATGAAGTAAAAGTAGCTGATGAAAATTGGTATCTGGTTCTTCAAAATCCAACAGAGATTTTTCTAAATCTACCTTTTTATAATACTGAAAAGCCTTTCCAAATGATCTTTTAATTAGAGTGAAGATATCCAGAAGGAATAAAACCATGGATGAAAATAAGAATACTCTTGCAGAGATAATATTCAACAGGGTGAAGTGGCAGGGAGGTTAGCTGCTATTTTATTATCTACCACCCAACCTCCTACCTAAGGTAAACTATTAGATGAGAAGTGGGGCGAAGCAGGAAGAAGTGTCAGCATAAAGCACTAACCACTGAATGGGCTTGCTTTTAGCCATCACATCATTTTGAATGCTGTTGAAAGTGAAGGGGAGACAAGTCCTTCCAAGGCACATAAAACATGTAGTTTTGTCTAATGTGTGCTCAAGATTAAAGTCGAAAGCTAAAGCTAAAACTAAAACATAAAAAAATCCCTAATTTTGTAAATCCTGTTTACCCCTACCACAAGAAGTTCTTTATGAATGTAATTTTTGCATTGTGGTCAGCTGTTTTATTCATCAAATAGCTGACCTCAATGCTAAAATTACAATAACCACAAAGGAACAGCATGGTGCCTATTATGGTTTCAGTTGTGTTCCCTGAATAGATATATGTTCAAGTCCTAAACTCTAGGATCTCCAAATGTGACCTTATTTGGAAATAGGATCATTCAGATATAATTAGTAAGGAGGAGGTCATCCTGAGATAACATGAGCCTTAATCCAGTATGGTTGTGCCTTATAACAGAAAAATGGCATGTGAAGACCCAGAAACACCAGAGAGAGTGCCATGTGTTGATAGAGGCAAAGGTTAAAGTGCTATACCTGCAAACCAAGGAAAGCCAAGGTTTGACGATTACCATCAAGTTAGGTAGAAAAAAGGAAGGCTGTCCCCTACAGTTTTCAGAGGAAACATAGTTCTATGGACAACATTTTGCACTTCTAACCTCCAGAACTGTGGGAAAATAAATTTCTGTTGTTTTTTTAACCACCCGGTTTGTGGTACTTTATTACAGCAACACTAGGAAACTAATACAGGACCTATACATACAATTTTTGTAAGATGCATTAAGTATTATAATATAAAAATATAAAGAAATTAGCAACAGCTAATTAACATTAATTATACATCTTTATTTTCTCAAATAAATGCACTTAAAAGAGATACTTCAATGGATTTCAATAAATTACAAACAATAGAAATGTAAAAAGTATTTTAAATCAGATAAATCATACTTTCCCTCTTGGAGAGACAGAAAGGAGAGAAGAAAAATAAAATCAATCATACTTGGTGAAGTCTATTTCTTCTTGAGGAGTTGAGTGGAATTCAACTCATAGAAATGAAGAGACAAGAGACAGAGCTTTCATCTAAGATCCTGTACAGTATTTCTGGAATGATCTAAAGTCTTTAAAGTCTGTTGTTTATTGCAGAAAACATCACTTATGTTTTTAATCACAGCTGAAAAAACTACGATCATTTTGGTTACATCATGGAAAAGGAAAAAAAAAGGTATTTTCGTCTTGAAACTCTGTTGGAGGGTTTTCTAAACATGGTGCCCTGGGCAAAGAAGCAGGAGACCAGGCTGCATTAAATTGTCATAAACAATATTATTAGAAGGCTGATTCTGAAATAACAACAACAAACCATTAAAGGGTAGTAGTATCATATTACCTATCTTTTCTTTAACATTAATCTAACTTTGAAGAAAAATATTTTAAGAATCTATTTCTCATCATGGTTCTGAGTAACATTTACAAAATGTAACATTTATAAAATCACTATGTTGTTATTCTCAAAGGTGTTATTTCCTAACCTAATCAGCCCAAATGTGTGCAATGACCTGTTAGTCTGAAAATACTTATTAAAATAGCAATTAACTCTGCATAATTTTAGAAACATTTAAACTGATAATTAAGGATGTGTTGACTAACTTTGGAAGTTCAGTGGTAGGTCAAGATTACAGTATTTGCTAAGCCTAATCAGGCTATTTTATAATCCATCATATTTATACTTTGGGGACTATTTACCTTATTCACATGTTGAATTAAATGCTACTAAAGTCATTAGCTACATCAGATAGTTTTTCAACTTGCTAGTTGTCTGTAGTATCCTAATTAACATGTCTATAAAAATGTGCTGCTCTATTGTTTCTACTTCTTTAACAGAAAGTTTTCCAATTAATAAAATTAAAGTGTTTTCTAAAAATTGAATATAATTAAGCTATTTATAGATTTGATTTTAAATTTTCTTTAGCTTTTTTAAAAACAACTCTATTTGTATTATTTTTTGAGAGTAGTCTTTCTTGTCATTGCTTCAGTATTTGCTGATTTTAATATCCAGAAGAAGATTACATTGTCCATTAACTAGTTCATTCGTTAATTTACTCATTTCACAATTATTTATTGTACCTCTCCAATAGTGCTGGTGTTGATTTTAGTACAGAGAATCAGAAGTAAACACCATATGATTTCTTCTCTCCAAGAGCTCAGAATCAGCTAAGTGCTAAATAAACGTAAACAACAGTTATGTTGTGATTTTAAAAGAGTATTAACTGCCTGTGATTAAGGAAGATTGCCTTAAAGAGGTAATTCTTGATCTGAACCTGCAAGGATGATTTAGAATTAGTTGGACTTAGAGTAAACTATAGCATATTTTGATCATTTTGTATAGTTTGGCATTGCTGGGTATGGGATACAAACGAGATTATTTTGAGAGCTGATACCAAAAAGACACACAGGACACTATAGGACATTTTGGAGGTTATAGGCAGCCATCTCAGAACGTTCAGTAAGTAAATTTGGTTTAGATTTACGGTTTACCGATATAACTCTGGTCAATCAGTGCTAGCATAGTTGAAGAAGTTGAAACTAGGATGGTAATAATAACTAAGGGGCTATATTGTAGTTGCAGGTCCAAAATCAACATGCTGGAAATAGAGTAAGAAGGAGGTAATTAATGTGATAAACTTTTAGTGAGGAAATGAAGGAGTTGACGAGGATAACGCCCAGACCAATTTGGTATAATTGTAGGAATCGTAAGTAAATAGATTTGGGGATTAATATATTATCAATAATAATAGTAATAACACCAGTACTGCTAATAATATTAGCAACATTGATTTCTGACTATATGCTAGGCAATGTAATATTCATTGTATAATATTTTGAAAATATGTTATTAAAATTCACTAAATACATGTTCATCATTTCTCTATGAATTTTAAATACATGTTCATTTAGTCATTGTTTTGCAATAAAGAAGTCATTCATCCTAAAATATTAATTTCTTCTATTGATCTTTTAGTTGGGCCTATGAATAAGGGCATTTTTCAGGTGGGCTTTATTTTTATTTAAATGTGGTGAGCCAAATTATAGTCCCTCTCTATGACTAAAAACGGTGTAACAGTGGTTTTTTCAGCAAGCAACCAATGGGATGTAGAACACGTTTAAAGGTTAAGAAATGAGTGTTGTTAAACAAAATATTAAATATACGTTGTATAAGAGAAAGTCCAGATGCAGCAAAGAAAGTACAATATCTTCTTGGTTAGTGGAGAAATAAAAAACATGCAATACAAAAGTATCCAAACTTCATTTATAAAGGTGAAGATGACTGAGAAAAGCACTTTTTAAAATTAATGGTCACTAACTTTAAGTAGCCATCAGGAGTCATTCTCTATTTCCCTAACCCAATTACCCTCCCACTCTCCTAGATATTAATTCTATACTTCTATTCTTTCTGCAGTTCTCTTGCCCATTCTCACTCTCAGGTGAATGGCCTTGTTTCATATTGAACTGAGAAAAAAATGCATTCAATCCATCAAAAGAGAATTCCCACAACCTCCCAGCATCACAGCTCCCACACCCACCTGGTTCTGGGTTCTCTCCTGTTACTATGGAAGAATTTTCTATGCTCCTGTATAGAACAGCTTTCATCCTCACTTGCTAGGTCATGGACCTTATTTTAGCTTTTCTCCTCTGTTACTCCATTCTCTATGATTCTTTATCTCACAGATTATTTCTATGATTACAAAAATATTTCTATTTTCTGCTAAAACCTAAAATCAAAAAGGCTAGCTCTTAAACTCCGTTAACCTTTCACAGATTCTTTTCCTTTCTTTTAGGTAGAGCAAAATATCTCCAAAGAGATGTCTATGGTCAATGTCTCCAGTTGTTCTCTTCTGATTTGCTGTTGGATCATATCCGAACATTCTTTTAATTCTAATCATCCCTTAAAATGTCCTTTTCTGTGTCACAATATCCAACTTTCGATTATTAGTCTAAATTAGCCTTGACCTATTATAGTAAATGACACAGTTAATCATGTCCTTCTGGCTTTTGTTCTAAAATACAGCATTTGTACTTTCTTTGGATCGTTCATTTTCTGTGTCCCTTACAAAACTTATTGCTTTTCTCTAGACCTTGAAATCTTAGTGTCTGAAGGATCTATTCCTAATTTTTTTTTACTGTACATTTCCTTTCTTATTGACCTCGACTTCTGTCATGACTTCAAATATCATCTATATAACAACTTCTCTTTTGGTCATTCATCTAATTTACTGCCTGAATTTCATCTCCACTTAAGAAATCTAATAGACATTCAAACTTAACATGTTCAAAACCAAAGTCCTTAGTCTACATCCACACCTTACTCTGAAATGAAACTGCCTCTGTCTGCCTCTCTTTCATCTCTTCATTAAAGCCGACTTTCCTTCTATTGCTTAGGCTGAAAATTGGAATCATCCTTGATTTTCTTTTCGTCACATCCAACATCCAATTCCTGTACAAATTCTATAAGAACTTCCTCTAAAATACGTCTAGAATCTGCTACTTCTTTCTTTTAAGCTATTGCTTTGTCCAAGCAACCTTTAACTCTTGCCTTTATTATTTAATATCTCTTAATTGATCTCTCTCTTTTTCTATGTTTATAATCTTGTTTTACTTTATTTTTTTAGTAAGCATTAAAAAAATTGAATCTGATCTCTTTAATGTTGCTTTTGCCCTTCTCTTAAATTTATATTCACAAAGCAGTCAGGGTAATTTTTTTATAATTAGGACAGATCCTATCATTATTCTGATCAAAACTTTCAAAAAGTTTTCCATTTTCTCAATGTAAAAGCAAAATGCTTGCAAGGCTCTTCAAGGCTTTGCAGGATTTGTATCTTGTATATATATTGCCTTCTTGCTCTCTTAAACCCAGAAATCATGCTTATAGCTCAGGGCATGTGGACTTTTGCCTGCCTGAATGTCTCTTGTCCCAAGTTTATACAAGGTACACTTCCTCATGCTTCAGTCCTTATTTAAACATCATCTTCTCAGTAAGGCCTTTTTGACAATCCTGTAAGAAATTGAAAGCTTCCCCCCATCCCCCAACATTCCAAATCTATCTTCTCTGCCTTATTTTTCTTCCTCACATTTTTCACTTCCTTATTCACTATGTATTTTAGTTATTTAGTTATTTTTAAATACTCCTTGTCTATTGTCTATTTCCTTCTTCTGAGGGCTGCTCTATACCTATATGGTATCTAGGTTAGTCTTCACATAAAGAACACATTCAATATATATTGTTAAATAAATGGATGATTACATGCATTAGGGAATATTTTAAGTTTGAGAAATGCAATTATAATTCTTGTTCATAAGTCACATTATCAAATTTAATTCTAAAATCTGCTGTGTTTAGAAATATAAAGAAAAGAGAAACATAGGAAAGGAGGAGAGAAGGATAAATGAGAGAAAACACAAAGGAAAAAATAGAAAAGAGAATAGGGCTTCTTTATTGGGGCTAACTTCAGTGTGATCTTTTCAAATGTTAATATAATATTACTTACCTTCAAACCTTCACTTGCTTCCTAGGGCACTTAAGATAAAATCCAAACCCTACATCCTGGCTTGCAAATTTATACAGAATGTGCTTCATCCTGCTGTCACCACTTTACCATGTGTCACTCGGTTTAAGCCCCTAACCTTTAAGATACACTTATTTCATCTCTATTTAGTCAAGTCTTTGTCCTCCTGGATCAAGGTTAAACGTCATCCCTTGAGAAGGTCTTTCCTCACCACACAATTAGAAAAACTCGCCTAATAGCTCTGTGCTCTGTCACCCTGATATATTTCTATCATGATCTGCTAATGTATTATATTTTTATTTATTGTCTATCTCAATTAAGTAGAATTTGATCTCTATAAGAAGTAATTGTACCTGTCAATATTAATGGCTGGACCCATTGTCCGATTCAACATAATCAGTTGAAAGAATCTATGTCCTGAATCTACTTGAAGGAGATAGAATTCCCATCAGCCTCCCAACTGTGTTCAACCACCTTGATGATTAGAAGAAGCAGAAGCACATTGCTGAGTAGTAGGAAAAAAAAGGGGGCAGACAGAGAAAACCAGTATACATTTTTTTACTGAGACAGTATACATATCTGGTCATAAATCCTGGTGTGCTAGAAATTTCACTTTATTCCCCTCAAATCAGCTATGATGCTTAACTGCTATTTTTGTAGGAAAATGCATTCTTATTTCCTCCCACCTGACTTCAAAATGGCTGTTTGGAACATGACCTGTTTGTTAGTTAGAGGATTCCAATATTTAGTTTTGTACTTACAATAAAAGAAAACATCAGAAAGAGTTTTGCATTATTGAACATTTAATTTTGACTTAAAGCATATAAATCATTTTGGCCTAGGAAAATCTAGGCATAGAGAATGAAGAGCATTAAGATTAAGTTGTTATACTGCAGTTCTAGTATTGACTATTTGCAGCATAAATGCAAAATGAATACAATTCATGCGTATTCATGATAATTGCCCCAAAGAAACTGGCTCTGAGTTTATAAAGCTGATTCTATTCACAGTAAAAATAATGATGAAGCATTATAGATACTATTTGTACCTATTCCTTATAATACCAGTTATTTTAAAACTCAAGTGTTTTAGTATGTCTGGTATCTGTCTAAAAGCATAAGGGAAATTTTAGATATATCAAATAATACAATACTTTCTGAATAAAAGAGTTCTCTCACACAAAGCATTTACCATTCAGTACAGGAATACAAAAAGAATTTTGAAATTCCACATGGAAGTCTATTTGAACTGGAAGAAAAATCATACGTGTATTTTTTTCTCAACATTAGGTATACAGTATAAATACATTCTGGTCTATTTTTGGATTCATTTAGATTATAATTTATATGTTTTCCTTTTAAGTCCAATTTTTCTTTCATAACTACTCCTAGTTTTCTATGTTTGAAATGTTTAATTGTTTATTTTGAACTGTTTTAAATGCAGGCTTTAATAAAAGATCACCAAATCACCTAACAGAAATAGTGATCATATTATGAAAGAATATATATTCTTATGAAGGAATACTTTGAGAAAAAAATAGTATAAGAGTACATGTGAATTTGAGTTAAAAAAAAGTGGTTGATGTATGCTGCATTTCTCCTCCCGGTCACATATATAGAAGTATCCAGTCGTAGACTAATGCACAGTTATACACAAAATGTTCCTAAGCCAACTCGGAAAGAGGCTGCTCAGATTGTTTTCTAGCCATTGCAGTTTGTAGGTAAGTCTCTATCAGAAGTCACCGGTTCAGACATTCTTCCTGGGTTTATGGATTATGAGGTCTCTTCTATGAATAATGAAAATGTCCAAGAATGGGTCTCAATACTACTATAACCCATTAGTCACAATATCATATACTGCCTTTCTCATCTGCTCCAGTATGGCCCAGCACAGAAAAGTTGATCTCATCCTAAGTTTTTCTTCTCTTGTTCTGACTGATTACCTTATTTTGTACTGGACTTTTCACCTGAAACATTCATGAATCTCCTTCATTCCAATGGTAGTCCATCACCAACAAAGAGTATATTTGAATTTATCCCTGAAACTCCAGCATTCAGTTCGGTGCTATCCACTTCCATAGCTTATGGTGACATTTATGTTACATATGAATGAATGCCCTAGATCTCCTACAAACTTGGTATTCACTTGAATACTGCTTTCTGAATAAGAATTGAGACCCCCTGCAACGCCTAATTCCTCACCTCACACACAAACACAATGAATTTCTCTTTCAAGGCATGGCAGCTTTTGAATGGTCACTTATTTTCCAAACATTGCTTTTACCCAAAGGGAAACATTACCCACGTCTAGGGTCCACCCACTCTTATTTATCCATTCTGTCAAGGACTGGGAATTACTCAAACCTTAATTGCAACACAATTCCAAATCCCCATGCAAAAACTCAATGATTAGGCCTGAAATAGGTATTTTTTATATCCTTTCTTTTATCATCCATAGACTAAAAGTTGCAACTACTAGTAAAAATGACAGGGAAATCTCAGGTAGAGATTTTTTTATGGGTGGTATTTAAAGGTGTTATGTGCAATTGACCTTCCATCTTGTAAGTCAGAAAAAGAGACATTTAGTATATAGTTCAGTTAATTTCACTTTCCTTTGTAGGTAAAAATAACTTTTAATGATTACATAATAGAAACCTGGAGTTAGTGGCCCCAGGGTTTGTTCAGTGGCTTAGTGATGTCATCAGAGACTCAGACATTTTTTTTGGAATACTCTCTCTTCCTCCGCATATTGATTTTGAATCTATGATGTATATAGAAGAAAAGAAGATGCTATGGAACAGAAATGATTATAATTTTTAGAAAGAAAATAATATCATATTTTTTATTAGATAGCTAACAGTTGTGCTGGGAGGAGGAAGAGAAGTAAAGGAAAAAGAAGAAAGGATTGGGAGTAGAGACTTGAACGGAGACAGGCACTGATGGAGTCCTCAAGGTGATAAGGACCAAATAGCAGAATGGAAGAGCTTCAGAGGATGAATTGCCTTTGAATGTGTGAACACCCTCACCTCCTTCTAAACTATCATCTCTGAAAACACTGCCATTCAACAGCTCTCTTGATACATTTTAACAACTTTCTTGCCAGGAGCAGGGAGTCTGGATGAGTTTTATGCTTTAAGGAGAACAAAGAGAAATACCCACTCCTGACTGAAGTGGGACTGAACACAGCTAGATGGGACTTTTTCTATGAGCTAGCAGTGAACTCATGGCTAGTATTATATTTTGGACACTCTACGGTTTATTGCAGTTTAGCAAATGGTGGAATTTTGATGTTACCATTGTCATAGGCACAAAAATATCTTTATACCTCCCTGAGATTAATTTAAGATGGATATTAGATTATTAGAAATATGGATAGTAGAGATACTTACCTATCATGATTAGTAGGGAGTATATGGGAGACATAGAATTAGAATCCTTAAAGGCATTTACAGTGTGACATTAGGTGTAAGAGTGAGATAATTGCTCTTCTACTATGTTTAATACTGTCTCAGGAGATTGATTATAGAGGGAATCCAAAGACTTTGATGACAAAGTTTATAACTGGAAAATAACTCACAAACCCATCTTTACCTGAAGGTGGCAATCTTATAAGATGGCTTCACTTATTGGGCAAGATGGCCTGAACCTGGTTGATCTGCCCATTTTTATGAAGGATTCCTGCTCAGAATCAACCTGAAAAATGGATCCAATCCCAGATCACACTCAGGGAAATGATTTTCTCTTATTACGTTTACTTGAAACTATTGCCAGGAAATGCTATCCAGTACTTGGTAATGCACTTGGTAATGTACTTTTTGCATTACGGTAGCTACCGCTTATTAAATCTAGGAACCTAAAACCACAGAATATAAGAATTACTTTGTGCTGATAGATTCTCAGGGATGCTCACTGTGATAACTAGTATCTATTCACAACCCAATTTCCCACTGAGGTTGCTGACCATCAGAGTAAAGAATGACCACCACATATTTATGCTTCAATTTATTTTTCATTTAACAAATACCTCCTGGGCATCTATGAGTCATGGTACTGTTTTGCACTGATGTGGCAGTAAACAAGACAGCAAATAGTATGTTTACCTTCAAAGTTTGTGGCACATGTCACATGGTTAATGTTGCCAGATAAATGATCTATGAAAAAATAGTTCCCTATCTGTTTTCTTAATTTTTAACTAATTTGAAATTTTAGATAATTTAGGTAGAGTATAAGATTGTTTTCTTTCCTTCTGTAGTATTATGAAAGCTTTCTAAGTAAATATATAATATTATTACAATGATGTAAATGTTTTCTTAATTTTGCTGTTATCTAGAATATCTTTTCAGAGTTTATGATGCACTTAGCTACCTGCTATTTATATACTAATTATGTGCAATGCTTGTGTACACATGTATGTATCAAGTAAGAACTGCATATTTCTTCCTAGTAACATTTTCTTATGTTATAATTATTTCTTTTTCATGTAAAAACCTGAATTTTATTTCCCTTTCTTGGAAAAAGCTGGATATGTATAATAGCTGGATTTTCTTGATATTAAAGAATATTCATTTTCCCTCAAATTGACTTCTGAAAACTATGTTAAGAAATGACAAAACAGTGCAATCTGGGCACAATGCAAAATATTTATTAAACATATTAAATATATACCTCTCTCTATGTTCTGCCTTTATAAACATAAAGGGTAACTATCAACATTCTGATATCTCTGTGAAAGAGCTACTCAGCAAATGTTTCTTTAGGCTGTAAATTGCTTTATATTATTACTCTTTAGAGCCTGAAAATAAAATATTAAATGCTGATATTTTTGTGCATGTGTGTATAAATATATTTTTAATAATATGAAAACAATAGTATGCTACAGAGGAAACATGTCACCAATAAATAATGAAAAGCTATTCTTGAGATATTACAAAAGTGAATGAAAGAAATCAATGAATTGTTTAGATAAGGAATAAAGAAAATTTCCTCAACTAAGGTAATTGATCACCACAGTCTTGATGAAACGATTTCATTACTTACAAACCACAAAAGTTTTCTCTCTATAAAAAAATAAATCCTTTGGGAAGATTCTAATGATTAATTATACAAATAACTTTTTTCTTTAGTAAAAGGAGTTGCAAATAACATTGCAAATGTGAAATAAAGTTAATTTTATCAGATTTGTATGCAGTTCTTTGCACTCAAATGTCATTGCAAGATCTTGAAATAAATTTAACAAGAATATTCTTGACAATATTCTCTTATTTGTGTGGTGGTATTTGTATACTAACATAATATAACTTTTCTATGGTAACAATACATAGGAAATATCTAAAAAGAAAAATATAAAATAAGCACTGAAGCAATAATGGTCTATTGTGAAATTAATTAGAAGATACATTTTTAATATAATATTATACAGTTAATAATAGAAAAATGGTGTTTTATAAGAGCTTGATTGATTAGAGTACATTGATAATAAATCTATGGTGATAATTTTTCCCTATACTCCAAATGCAGAGATCAATTACTGTCTGTCATTTGACAAATATGTACTCTTTAATCCACTGAAAGATACATCATTCATTCTGTACTCAATCATTTATCTGTCCAAATATTTATTGACTATTTATAAGTTGTCAGACATTGGGGCTGCATTGGGAAACACAAACAAATATTGATCGACATTATGGAATATATACAGTGCAGTGAGACAAGCCTTTAAATGATCACATTATAAATGTAAAATTACAACTCAGTAGAGTAACTAGTAATTGATTGCTATAGAAAAAAGTTATATGATGAAGAAGCTAGTAAGATTTGATCTTAGAAAGGAAGAGTTACTAGAAATTAATGAATAAACACCATATACATGTATCTATATACACACACAGACACACATACATATGTATATACACACTCTCTGTGTAATGAAAACCATTTAAGTTTCTACTTATATTCGATTTATATTTAAATTTAAGTTCCATACTTGTATGTGTATGATCAAAATCAAGCTATTTGCACCTGTATTAGATCAGGCTGCTATAACAAAGTACCATAAGCTGCATGACTTAAACAATAAATATTTATTTCTTACAGTTCTGGAGGCTGGAAGTCCAAGATAGGGGTAATTATATGGTTAAGTTCTTGGTGAGGACTCCTTTCCAGATTCACAGATGGTCAGCTTCTTGCTGTGTGAAGTAAGAGAACCAGCTAAGTCTTTGAGCTCTTCTTATAAGGTCACCATCCTATTCATGAGAGCTCCAACCTTATGACCTAATTCCCTCCCAAAGGCTCCACTTCCACATACCATCACATTGGGATTAGGGTTTCAACATATGAGTTTTCCAGGGACACAAATATTCAGTCTATAAAAGCATACAGTATGCAATATGTACGTAGACCTCTCTCTTTCTCTATGTTCCGCTGTTATAATCATATAAAGCAAACTATCAAATCCTCCGATATCTTAAAAAAGAAAATTATTTAGCAAAAAACACTTTAAATGTAAATATATGTATGTATATAACTTACAAATGTAAACTTTATACATAAATTTTATATAATTTTAACTTTTGTTATCTATACACATCAATATAAAGTAAATTTATTTTAAGGACTAAATAGACAAATGTCTCTATGGCATAAAAGAAAATTCCACATTCATGAAGTCAAGGAAGAGAATGCAGTGATATTGCATGATTTGGGTACATGTCTAAGACATTTTCAAAATTTTGTCCCTGCCATAAGAACAATGAGAAACTGCTGAAGTGTTTTATAGGGAGTTACTGTAGTGGATTTGTTGCTTAAAAAAGATTACTTAAGTGGAAATTTAGAGGATACATTGGATTAGATCAAAACAAGATGAGTAGAAAAGAGGTATCTATAAACTTCATTGACAAAATCAGGCTCCCTGACTTCAGACTATACTATAAAGCTACAGTAATCAAGACAGTATGGTACTGGCACAAAAACAGAAATATAGATCAAAGGAACAGGATAGAAAACCCAGAGATAAACCCATGCAAATATGGTCACCTTATCTTTGATAAAGGAGGCAAGAATATACAATGGAGAAAAAAACAGCCTCTTCAATAAGTGGTGCTGGGAAAACTGGACAGCTACATGTAATAGAATGAAATTAGAACACTTCCTAACACCATACACAAAAATAAGCTCAAAATGGATTAAAGACCTAAATGTAAGGCCAGACACTATCAAACTCTTAGAGGAAAGCATAGGCAGAACACTCTATGACATAAATCACAGCAAGATCCTTTTTGACCCACCTCCTAGAGAAATGGAAATAAAAACAAACAAATGAGACCTAATGAAACTTAACAGCTTTTGCACAGCAAAGGAAACCATAAACAAGATGAAAAGACAACCATCAGAATGGGAGAAAATATTTGCAAACGAAGCAACTGATAAAGAATTAATCTCCAAAATTTGCAAGCAGCTCATGCAGCTCAATATCAAAAAAACAAACAACCCAATCCAAAAATAGGCAGAAGACCTAAATAGACATTTCTCCAATGAAGATATACAGATTGCCAATAAACACATGAAAAGACGCTCAACATCACTAATCATTAGAGAAATGCAAATCAAAACTACAAAGAGGTATCACCTCACACTGGTCAGAATGGCCATCATCAAAAAATCTACAAACAATAAATGCTGGAGAGGGTGTGGAGAAAAGGGAACCCTTTTGCACTGTTGGTGGGAACGTCAATTGATACAGCCACTATGGAGAACAGTATGGAGGTTCCTTAAAAAACTAAAAATAGAACTACCATATGACCCAGCAATCCCACTACTGGGCATATACCCTGAGAAAACCATAATTCAGAAAAACTCATGTACCACAATGTTCACTGCAGCTCTATTTACAGTAGCCGGAACATGGAAGCAACCTAAGTGTCCATTGACAGATGAATGGATAAAGAAGATGTGGCACATATATACAATGGAATATTACTCAGCCATAAAAAGAAATGAAATTGAGTTATTTGTAGTGAGGTGGATGGACCTAGAGTCTGTTATACAGAGAAAAACAAATACCATATGTTAACACATATATATAGAATCTAAAAAAGAAAAAAGGTTCCGATGAACTTTGGACAGGAATAAGGACTCAGATGTAGAGAATGGATTTGAGGACACAGGAAAGGGGAAGGGTAAGCTGGGACGAAGTGAGAGAGTAGCGTTGACATATATACACTACGAAATGTAAAATAGCTAGTGGGAAACAGCTGTATAGCACAGGGAGATCAGCTTGGTTCTTTGTGACCACCTAGAGGGGTGGGATAGGGAAGGGGGCAGGGATGCAAGAGGGAGGGAGTATGGGGATATATGTATTCATATAGCTGATTCCCTTTGTTTTACAGTAGAAACTAACACACCATTGTAAAGAAATTATACTCCAATAAAGATGTTAAAAAAAAAAGTGAAGCAATATGATTTTGATATGAATTGCAATAAATTAATCCAGAAAGAGCTGACATCTTAAAGGTATTGACTTCTGATCCATACACACAATGTATCTCTCCATTTGTATAGGTTTATTAGATTTATTTCAGCAATATTTTATAGTTTTCAGCAAACAAATCTTGCACATTTTTTGCAAGATTTATCCTTAAGTATTTTGTAGGTTTAATGACTTTGTAAGTGTTATTTTTCATTCACTTTCAATTTTGTGGTCATAATATATATAAATAAAATTAATTTTAGTATTTTAATTTGCATGTTTCAGACTTGCCTAAGTCATTCATTGGTTTTAGCAGCTTATTTTGTAGATTCTCTAAGATTTTTCTCTATTTTTCGGTAGAATCTCTAGATACACAATCACATCATCTTCAAATAAAGACATTCAATTCTCCCTTTCAAAACTATATGTCCTTTATTTCTTCTTGTTGCCTTGTTGCAATGGCTAAGACATCCAAATTGTGTTGAGTATAACTGGTGAGAGCAGACCACTGTTAAATATAGTATTGTGGGAAGGTTTTTGTAGATGTTTTTATCACTTCAGGGATGTTTCTTCTACTCCTAGTTTGCTGAGAGTTTATGTTTTGTTTTGTTTATCATGAATGGATAAAGTTCATCATTTTTTTTCTGCATCGAATGAGAGTGTTTGGAGTTTTCTGCCTTTTGGAATCAGTTATTTGTTTTTTCTCATTATTTTTTGAAAATGTCATCCAATATCTCTCCAAATATATGTTCAGAGTCATTCTCTTCTTTTTCTGTGACTTCAAATACATACATTAGGTTATCTGATTTTTAAAATAGCTATTTGATACTATTTTCTTTTAAATTTCTTTTTTCTTAATTCTTTATTTCAGCATAGAACATTTATATTGAACTATATTCAAGATCAGTGATTCTTTTTTGGCTGTGCTATGTGTTGAACACTGTGAACAAATTCTTCCTCTCTGATATCATGTATTTTTATTTTAAGCATTCTGTTTGCCTTTTTATATATTTTCCATATTTCTACTGGACATGCCCATCTATACACATTCCCCTTTTCTACTACATATTGTATCATATTAATCATAGCTACATTGAAATCCCTGTCTGATAGATTCAACATCTTGCTATTTTGTGATTCTTGTTCTATTGAATACTTGATGTCTTGACAATGTTTTTTGTATTTGTTTTTCTTATTGCGGATTTCGTAGTTAAATACCAGATAGATATTCAAATCTTGGTGAGGGTGAAGGATAGAATGAAAAAGTACTGAGAAAGTATCCTCAAGTTTTCCCCTTTTTCCCTCCCTTCTCAAACACATGCACAAAATGAGGCTCTCACAGAGGCACCTAGGAAGGCCCTGGCTGAAGAGTGCCTGGGAATGCAAAGGTGTTTAAGAGCAGGACCAGGCAGAGAGGCCCGAGTCCTTGACTGTAACTCCCTTCAGAGACTGCAAAGCACTGATTGTGCTCCAAGTCTGGTATGGGGAGAGCAGAGTTTCCCTATGAGGCCTGCCAGTTAAAGTCTTTGTAATTTCTATGCTTGGGCCTGGAAAGTCACACCTAGGTTTTTTTTTCAGGAACTGGACGCTTTATATGTGTCATGCTCATTTTTAACTATATGAATGTCTCATTCACTTTAATTATTATGTGTTGTTCTGTTTGCTGGAAAGGTTCGTTTCATTCAGATGGCTTGAACTATTTCATGGAATCTGAATAATACAAACCTTTCGTTAGCCTTATATATCTAGATAAATTTTGAGAAAGGAACAGATAATTTTGAAGTCAAACAGTCCCATACTCTCCATTTTGTTGTCCCCAAATCAAAATTCAACTCTGATTTATTTTGTTGGTTTGTTTTTGGCCACACAGCTTGCAAGATCTTAGTTCCTTGAACAGGGATTGAACCTGCATCCTTGACAGTGAAAGCGCAGCTTCCTACCCACAGGACCGCTAGGGAATTCCCAGGGTTTTTCCTTTAAATTTCTAAGAAGAATTGCATCGGAAGGAGATAGTCATCTTAGTTGCAAAGCCCCTTGGTTTTCGAGAGAGAGCATGTGAGTATGCGAATGCCAGAGGATGGCTAATCATCTTTCATCTGTTTACATCAAATCAACACACTCTAAGACCTTGGTGATAAGTATCATCACATCCAAAATAACAGACATAGGTTATTGCAGCACACTTGGTAAGTGAAAGGTACTGAAGTGGGGAAGGAAGATATTAAAATCTGCCCTCTAATCTAAGCTCCTCACCCCTCAAGCCTTGATAGTTTTAATCACTATACATATTCAGTAGTTCAGAAGAGCCTTCATATTCCCCAGGAATTTCTATGTCTCTTTCTTATTTCTTAATTTATAAAACCTACCTGTTGCCCGCTTAAATGGTTCAGAATTATTTGAACATAGAGAACAGCCTAGGCTTTTTCACTTTAAATCTACAAAATTTAGTGGTGCTAGGGCCTTTGTACAGATATCAGACTCAAAGCTCCCATGATATCAAAGTATTTATCATTTCCTTCTGCATATCTTAGGGTTGTCTCTTTCTAGAATGCTTGAAATTCACCCTTAAAAGAAATGGCACCTGAGTAATTCTGGGGAGATTCTCCAGTTTAGTTAAACTTCATCCTACATTATAAAAATAGAAAGAAAAAGTTAGAAGGAGAAGGAGGAATTTGAGGAGGAGGTGGTAAGATTATTTGCATGAAGCTTGTGGAGAGGCACATGGGGAATGGTTTCCTCTGTTTAACTCCTGCCATTTTGGTTCCAAGTTTGTGAGCCTGAGACCCGTGTTGGTTGCTGCAGTTTCAGTTTCCTGGAAGATCTGAACACGTGCAGGAGAAGAGAAGAAGCCTGAATAAACTAGGCACTGTTCTTTCTATCTGTCACATTATTTGTCTGACAAATGACCTCCAAATCTTGCATATGTTTCTATTTTGACCAACACTGCTTAGGAAAAGACAGGGCAGGGTATTCTGTGAAGTGTAGTTCACACTTTCACTAAAGAGGTAGAGCACAGTCTATTCCTTGTTGACTTAGCATTTATACGGATCTTTTTAAAATCATATTTCTCATTCACAATATTTTAACTGCATCTGGCACTCTCAGACATCTCTTTTAAATATAATTAACTTTGAAATAAGAAATTAGTAATATAATGCTTTACTCATACATCCAAAAACATGCTAACCTTCCCCCTAAAAAAGGATATGTCACTTTATCCATCTTTGGGTCTTGTTCATGTCTTTTCCAGTTGAGACACACTCCCCCTTCATCCCCCCTTAATGAAATACTGAGAGACAAGATTAGGTGCTGATAACATTTTGTGTTCGAGGACAATAATTCAGTGTCTACTAGGAACCTAGAGCAACCCATAAGTTTTACTCGAAAGGAAAATACTTATCTGGAGAAGATGAAGAGTTTTCCTCCAAATTCTAAAGGGATGAACGGTCATTCACCTAAAGGTGATTGTAAGACCTTCTCCTGATACTGCTGTTTATTCTGTTTTGTGTCTTTACAAAGTTAGAAAATGCAGGTTAGTTTTTTTAATTGAAAACACAGGTTCAACTAATATTTATAAAATCAAGGGTCTCATGACATATTAATTATGCTCTGAATTCTATGCATTGAAAAATATAAGTATGCTATTCAAATTCTTTACTCTTAAAATTAACTAATATTAGTAGATTGTATTTTTACTTTGAAATATTTTATTATTTAATATTTTTATTAGTAGTTGCAGGTTAAAATAATAATGGTGATCATGTGTTGAGTGCTTACTAATTTCTTTTCCATTTCATACACAACGTATTTTTTTTTCCAAATTTGAATAAATTTTTGAGGCAACTAACAGCTGGTGGAGTGTTCTGAAAAAATACTTTCAACGTCTGCATGGAGAAGAGCATGTGTCAGGCCCCAACATCTTCATCACCTCCTACGACCAGCTCAAATTTCAATGTCAACACGCCATCCATCTGTGATTGAGTGGGGCTAGAAAAGCCCTCTCCAGAGGCTTTCTCCTGACTCAAGCAATATCAAGCTGGAGAGCTATCATCCCTAATCCTTGATAATTTGCCTAATTGTAGCAATACAAACTTCAATGCTTTTTTTGAAAATATTTTTTCTCTTTGGATTAGAAAAACATGCAAACGGAGCTGTACGGTCCTCCTGTCTCTATTTTAATCTAAGCTGTAAAAGATGCTAGTTGACTTTCCATTAAAAACATTGCCATGTCTTGAAAGAATAAAAGGCAGTGAGCGAACCATTTGTTTGAGGTGAGAGAGGTCGTAAATGAAAATGACATTATACATTAGAATCTGGCGCATGAAACATTCAGAAAAATTTGAAGTTTTTCTGTTTGTCACTTTTTACTCAAGTTGGTGGTAAATACATTGACATGGTGGAAAGGGGGAAATTTAAAACAAAAGAAATGTGATTGAAATGAGCCAGGACAATTACTAAGTTACTCAGCTTAATATTTCTGTTGTTGTCGGGCCACGTTTTCCGGAGATGTTCTCTACTTCATTGTCAATGCCTGTGTGCCTGGCATTGACTGAAACTCCCTTCTGTGATGATTCTTCAGAATGTGTGCCATGTGACTCTTTTACTCACCAAGCTTCAATTTTCAGTTTCTTTTTTTCCACATCCCATAATCAGTCTGGATAGGCTGAGTTAAAGTTTATTGCCAGAAAAATAAATATGATAAAAAAACCCCAATTACTGGCAATTCGTTTTTCCATTTGATAGAAATTGAGCCTGCCTTATAATTTTCTAATTTATTAAGGCAAAATTTATTCAAATACCTTGGAAAGATTATGTAAGTACCTCCTCTTTTGGTAAATTGTGTCCTGGGGTCTGAGTGATTCCACATTGAATAGATTGAAGCCATTTAATCTTTTACCCGATTCCACATGATTTACAGGAATGTCTATAAACAAATAAAATAAATGAAGTTAACTTGGATTGATATTACATAACTCTGTATTAGAAGCTGAGATGAATTCCTGTTTCTAGTTATAGGTCTCTATGAACATCTTATTTGGATGAGAAAGGCAGAACCACTATGTGGTGCCCTTTGAATTTCCACATAATCTTATTTTCTTTGACAAAATGTTTATACCATATAAGCATCTCTATATGGTATCTCTTTATATCTATGCTGATATAAAGCATCAGATGGTGGTTGTTATTCCTTAACATCATCGAAAGTAGCAAGGACACTGTTAATATTCTATAAAATATAATAATATATAGGCATCACTGGAAAATACTTATACTTTACTACTTGGTTTTTATTTTGCATTATTTATTTAAGGAAAATACACATGACAAAAGAAAAAATGATTATTTGTACTGTTTGTTTTTCAAATATAACTTTTGTGGTATTGAACTAAGAAAGGTAGAGAAATTGCTTTTCAGAGAAGACCAAATGACAAAAATTCCTATTGCTTAATTATTGATATTTCCACTCCAAATCTATTCAATCAAGGTACTCACAATTATAGATGTCCCTTTTCTTGATAGCCAATTTATTTTTAGTATACATTGTCTGAATGTACCACAGTTTATTTAGGTACAGTTTACAGATAATAACTGTCAAAAAATAAAAGCTATTATACCTTTTTAAAAGACGTTATATACATTTTTTGGAGCAGTTTTGGGTTCAGAGCAAAATTAAGTGGAAGGTACAGATATAACCCATACACACCATGCCTCCACAAATACAGAAACTCCTCCATTATCAAAACCCCTATCAGTCAAATTTTTGATAATTGATAAATCTACATCGACACATAATAATCATCCAAAGTCCATAGTTTACATTATGAGTAATTCATGGTGTTGTACATTCTGTGGATTTGGACAAATATATATGCTATAGATTCAACATTATAGCATAATACACAGTATTCTCATCGCCCTAAGAGTTCTCTGTGTCCCTCCTATTCATTCCTCTCCTTTGAGCCCACCCCCTGGCAGAAACCACTGATATTCTTGCTGTCTCCATAGTTTTGTCTTTTCATGTATGTCATATACTTGGAATCATACCATATACAGCCTTTTCAGATTAGCTTCTTTTGCTTAGTAATATGCATTTAAGTTTCGCTCCATGTCTTTTCATGGCTTTGTAGCCAATTTATTTTTAGTGTGCATTGTCTGAATATACCACAGTTTATTTACCCATTCACCTATTGAGGGACGTCTTGGTTGCTTCCAAGTTTTGGCAATTATGTATAAAGCTGCTATAAACATCCATGTGCAAGTTTTGGTGTGGACAAAAGTTTCAACTCCTTTGGGTAAATATCAAGGAGAACAATTGCTGAATCATGTAAAATTATGTTTAGTTTTGCAAGAAACCACCAAACTATCTTCCAAATAGGCAGAGTACTCTTTGACATGAATTGTGGCAATATTTGTTTGCTCTGTCTCCTAAGGCAAAAGACATAAAAGCAGAAAATAAACAAACGGGACCTAATTAAACTTAAAGACTTTTGCACAGCACAGGAAACCATTGACAAAAAGAAAAGACAACCTACTGAGTTAGAGAAAAGATTTGCAAATGATATGACTGATAAGGGGTTAATTATCCAAAATATATAAGCAGCTCATACCACTCAATAACAAAAAGACAAAGAACCCAATTAAAAAATGGGCAGAAGACCTGAATAGATCTTTATCCAAAGAAAACATACAGATGGCCAACAAGTACATGAAAAGATGCTGAACATCACTATTCATCAGGGAAATGCACATCAAAACAATAATGAGATATCACCTCACACTTGTCAGAATGTTTATCATTAAAAAGGCCGCAAATAATAATTGTAGGTGATGTGGAGAAAAAGGAACCCTAGTACACTGTCGGTGGGATTGTAAATTGGTGCAGCCACTATGGAAAACAGTATGGAGTTTCCTTAAAAATTAAAAATAGAACTACCATATGATCCAGAAATTCCACTGCTGGGTATATATCTGAAGAAAATAAAAACACTAAATTGAAAAGATACATGCACCCCAATGTTCATAACAGCATTATTTACAGTAGCCAAAATATGAAAGCAACCAAAGTACCCATCAACAGATGAATGAATAAAGAAGATGAGGAATATGTATTCAGGACCTAATGATGAATCTAGGATTCTGAAATTGGCTAGTAATTAGTAGAAAGGAAAAATAGAATCAGATAATTAAAATTGTATAAATGCCAATTTGAGTGATGTCCTATGCATTAAGATAGTATAAAGAGAAGTTGTAAAACAAAACATAAATTTCAGAATAGGTACTTTAATTGGTTTCACAATGTTTGGGGCTTAAACCTGGGTACCCTTGATAAGAATAAAAATTATGAAAAGTTGAGAAAGTAAATGAAAGAGAGCCTATAAAGAGAGTTCTCAGGTGAGAGCTCTTGCCCTTTTCTGAAGAGCCATGACTTGACCCTAAGTCTAGGGATGGAGGCCTCCATGGTATTTTTCTCCATATATGTTAAGTCTGTCTGCATTGGGCAGTTAGTGGACTTGTGTCTAACTAAACTCCCAAATCAAGAGGGCAGGAGAGGTGGGCTGGTTCTTCTGCTTTGTTTAGTAATTAAAATTAGATTTTATTTATTTCCCTTTCTTTTTTTTTCTTCCCAGTCTCTGTACTCTAACAAAGGTGGTTTAGGAGGTGTATTTGGCAAATGTTAAAAGTGAGTGAGAAAGACGATGAAACTTCCTCTCAGTAAAATGAGTCAGGCCACTAAGTCTATGTTTGGGACAGGAAGAAGAAAGTATGGTACAGTTTATTAAATAAGTGTAATTAGAAAAGTCATATATTTGCCCCATTTTTCATCTTGGGTAGAGGAAAGCATTCTACTGTTAAATGTAAAGGGAAGAGGAGAGAGAAATTTGAGGGGTACTTTGATTATATCCTCTGAATAATGCTTTCTAAATATATCAGTTAACCCTAAAGGGGAATCAAGTCCAGATCTATTGCATCCATTTGGTTTGGCTTCCCCAACTGGGTGTCAACTCTACGACTTAGTTCCTTCCTCTACCTTTAAATCCACCTAACATTTGTCTTGTCAACTTGGATCAAAGTCTCTAACTGAGTAGATACTATTATTCTTTGTGAAACCAGTATGAATGTTCATAATGCAAAATGAATCTAACAATTCAGAAACATAATTTATATTATATAAAGTGATATTATTTATAGTACAATCACTTTTTGAGATAATCTGAAATTATTGGGATGATAACAAAGAGATAATATATTTGAATGGCTTTAAGTCTTCATAAATGGAATTAAGAATGATAAGGAGGTATAAAATGCTACATATTAAAGTTATTGCAAGTGAGTATAAAAAACAGCCATAGCTTATGTGTACATGTTAGATGGACCCAACCCTTATATGTTGAGGTTTAAGTTCAGTAATATATATGTTTACACAAAACAAAATCTTCTTAGTAATGATAAATACTCTTGCAATTTAAGGAAAGATGACTTTCTTTTCTAAACCTTTTTAGATAATTGCCTAATTTTCCTCTTGAGATGTATATTTTTATAATATGGTTTTGATAATTTAAGGAAATACAATAGACCGTTGAAATATTACAGGCTAAACCCTTTAGACGGTGATAACACAATGGAAATAAAATTCTATACTTTCTCTTATTTAAAGCAAAATTTTTTCTAATGGGAAAATGAAGTGTGATAATATAACAGAAAGAAGGGACATTGGCTTCAGAGTTCTGCACATCTCAAAACTGCTACAAAAATGTGGGAGGAGTTGATTTATAAACTCAATGTAATTCTATGGTTAAAAGACATTCTTTCTGTAGTTCTTCTGTATTGTGATAAAAGAAATTCACAGTATGACACCAAACATGTTCTTATCAAGATCAGCTGCAAAATTGGCATATTGCCAAATGATAACCATTTCCCTAGAAAGGTCAGATTTATTGTTAATTAAGCCAACTAAATCCAAGTATATAAATCCATGTTTAGCGACACGTGAATTTATATTGGCTTTTCAATTTAAGGATTAGGATGATATGCCTAATAATTATCATATGACCATGTTTGGGAATTTTCTACCTTTATAAAAAATAGATTCAAAGGTATTAATCCATATGTACAATCTGTTAATTTACAGTGTCAAGGCAATCATTTTTCTCTTTTTCTATGTCATAGGACTGTGTGGAATGCCAGCTGTTACTGGAAATCCTTACCCTTAAAATTAGACGGGTATTCTAAGTATAGAATTTTGGTTTTATTTCTGTTTTGTGTAAACTCAACATCCGTTGCATCAAAAAGATAGGCTCCAACAGTGTGGTTTTAGGTAAATTATCTATTAAATATCAATGAAGATATGGATTATTTCATTCATTGATTATATCTTTATAATCATAAATGAGGATTCTTTCTCTTAGTAATTATGCTCAGGAAAATAAACAATATGGGGCACTTTTGATGTCATCCAAACGGAGGTGTGGAATTTCATTAGCTGTGGGGTATATCGAATGCACTAGTTTATCAAAGTCTGCAGAGTCAGAGACTACAAGTTACCCTAATAGGAGTTGTCCTTACTTATAAGGGAACACATTGGTGAAACAGTCAAGCAGAGCTAGCTAAAGAGAGTTTGGGGAATTAATTTTACATTAAGATGATTTTAAGGAAATAATGTTATGCAAAATCAGGTCAAATTAGGATGGTCTTTTAAAACAGCTAATGAATTAATGATGTCCTTTAATGTGTTGTATGATGGTAAATCCCTCATTAACACTAACCCGACAAAGCACTTAGTTTGAAAATGCTGTTCGGAGAAGAGCAGGTGTTCAGCACAGAATATTTCACAGAAAATATATTTAGCATCACACAAAAAATGACATTTTAAAAAGCATTTTTAGCCCAAGATCATGGCTGTCTGCATATGCTTCTCTCTGTGCATCCATTTCACTGGCAATTCCAATGCAAAGTATTCTTTTCCAATGTCACATCCAATATTTTATTGCGTGTTTACAGCCTTCCGGAATCACTAAACCATAAACTATGCCCACCCTAGACCCTGGCCTTGGGAAAAAAACAACAACAAATGTTAGTGGGCTGCTGTGTAAATTGAGTAAACATTAATTGATTGAAGGCTATATATAAAGTGTGCTGATTAGTGAATTGGAGCAAACAAGAATATATGCTTTTAGCGTTATCTAATAAGGAGTTTTTCTTAGCCTATTCTTGTTGAACATTTTTACAAATGACTGATACTTAAAACAGAAAATGGGTTCCCAGACTTGTGAGTGGGAGGAATAAGCAAAGATTTTGGATGCCAAACTCTGAATTCAGCATAAGAGATTACTAACTGCCTAACCAATCTCTACTTTCCCTTTCTTCCTTTATAAATAAACTATTTTATTGGAGTAAGAATGAGAGTATTTTCTATTTCATCTCAAAGAGAGGGCCAGCAATGGTATGAACATCTGAACAATTAGATTTGGAAGATACTTCACAGAGAACACAGTAAAAGGGGTGCTGACTCAGCTGAATTCAGTCCATATATATTTGCTAATTTCTTAATCCTACTTAGGACAGGGGTATGATCACAGTAGCTTCCGCAGTTATCTTTTTACCATGGGGAAAACTTGAGGGTGGAGCCTCCAAAAGATGTTAAAAAAAAGTTGCAGGAGCTAAAAGCAGCCCAAAACTTGGATACCACAGTGGAGCTGTCACCATCAGATCTCCATTACCAAACTCTGGATTTATCAATCCGTGAAAGAGAAAACATGCCCATAATTTATTTAAGGCACTGCTCATCCCGTGTATTCATCCAGTAGCTGAGCACAATACCTAATATTAACATGCAAAACAATGTCATTTATCATGATTTAAACTGTATTTTACATATGTAGCATTTTGTAGATGCAGCTGAGAAACAGAATGCTTCACACACACAAAAGCAAATTAATTTTTTCATTGTTACTAAGTAAATATAGAGAGTATTTAAAAATATGAACAAAAAGTCCTAATACATTGTATCATTGATAGCCTGTAATATAGAATTGATTAAGTCATTTATTTTTCTTTCTGGTCACCTTAAATATATGCTTAACTGCATAGGTTTCAAAATTTGAATTTGGCTTCACATCTGGCTTCAAAATTTGACAACATCATTTAACAAAAATGTATGGAAAAAGGATAAAATATATTCAAGAGCAGAGCTACCAAACTGTGAGGAAATTAAATATTTCATGTGCAATGGTTACTGAAAGACACCACAAATTTCCATTTTAAGAGGTGTCTCAAAGGCCCATGTAAGCTATTTTCAAACATGACAGTGGTTATAAAACGGAAGAGGATTAACTACCTCCTGGAAGGCTATAAGAAGAAAATGATGACTGGAGATCTGGGAGGAGCTGGCTGTACCTTTTGTAAAAGAAAACTTCCTATTTTTCTTGGGGAGGGGAGCACGTAAGGGGTAGTTCCTGAAAAAAATGTTAAAATATACAATTTATATGTGAGAATGCATTTATTTACTAAACTGGAACCTATCAAATACATCCAAAGATCAAGTTACAGCGCAATTCATTAGCATGGATTGAACACACTCCTGTAACCATTACCCACGTTAAAAAATAAACATCAGTGAACACACCAGAAGCTCCCTGTGCCCCTTGTGATCAACATCAAATTAATTAAATGAGCTCTATTAGAAGTCTGAAAATAATAATAATTATTAAATTGTGCATTTACTCATGACTCTATCAGTGCAGCAGACTGGTGGTGCTAAAGCCTGAGGAGAAAGGTTGAATGGAAAGAAAATGTGTGTACACATACACATATATATTTAAATTGTAAATATATTATATACACATACGTATGTGTTTATATATTATATACATAGGTATTTATATTTAGAGAGAGAGAATATAGCAAGATGCTATCTGAAAATGTAGTTGATAATGTTAAGCATAGAACTGCATAGAAAATTATGGAATAAATACTGGAAAAAAAGAGATTTATTTTAATTTTCTATGATAGTAAATGCTAATGAGTTGTCATTCATTTGGGCACTTCACTTAAAAAGATTTGGGGACCTGTTAAGTAGATTCTATTCCTTAGCCATTGGAATTCAGATATTTGTTTCAAGAGGGCTGCATTCTGTATCATTGTTTCTTTTTTTTAAATTTATAACATCAGTAAAAGCTAGATCAAATGCTTGTGTTATTCAGTATATTTTTCTTTAATGACTATAAATCAAAATTCAAAAGCTAACTTTGACAGAATCGATATGTTAATTAAGACACTGGTATTATGAACCTTAACACTCTCTGGATTCATGCCAATTTCTCAGATGAAAGTAAAAAACATTAATTGTAAGCTGATTAGGGATTTGTTTTCCTGTAACTTGATGGTAATACTATTGATACTAACTTTGGTCAAGTATCCTTTTAATACAGACATGGATTACATATATTAAGAACAAGACAATATAATCCAAAAGCACATTAAAGTGTAACTGACAGCTGAGAAAACTTGAAAATTTTCAAAACAGCTGTTTAATATTTTCAAATTAATTTTGCTTATTACCCAAAGAGTTTTATCAAAGCAGAGAGGGGTAAAAAATATTGGCAGAAAAAGAAGTCAGCAAGATCATGATAATTAGGATGAATTTCTGTATTTTAAGTATTTTCCTTAGATCTTTTTATTGTAAAATAAATTGATTTGTGGAGAAGTAAAATATTTATCACTCACTGTTGATAATATATAACTAAAATTCTGTTGGAATATTCATTCTCATCTATACAACATTATTATAAAAGGAACATCTGTTATATACAATAGGAATAATTACTCCAGGAATTTTTAAATCATTGACTTAACTTGAGAATAATTTCTAATATGAAACTCCTATTACTTCTATTCATAAAAGAAAAATTTAGTGACAAAAATATTAAGCAAATTTTAATAAAAAGAAAGAAATTTTATTTTATAAATTGCCACATTTTACGATCATGCAACGTTAATAGTTTATAATTCTTCAACACAGTGAGTAGATAAACTAGTCCATTTGAAAACTGCTCTACAAGCCAAATTTAGCAGATAGATGAATTTTCAGCCTCATAGAAGTGGTAGCTACAGGCTTTAACAAAAATGGGCAAAACCTCTGGGGGAGAATTTCAGTTACTAATTTTCAGGAGTTATAAGGTAGACACACTAGTCATGTGAAAGTAATATGGTTTTACTTAATTTGCCTTCACTAGAACCTCTTATGGCTTTAGTCTTGGGCATTGCGCTATATCTACGAGATTGAATAATATTTTGAAATACTCTATTATTAGATCTGGAAGAGGAAAACAAAACTTTTTCAATGGATGAAAATTGTTTATAGGAGGTACCTAGAATGAAAGAGAGTATTAACCTGTAAATCAAGATTTACTCTGATGAGAGAGATTACTATATTTTAGAAGTGTTAGAACACAGAAGAACACTCTGAAATTAATGTGGGTAGAGGATAGGTAGAATAATAAGAGAAAGAAAGTTATATCACAAAAGAGAAGCAACCAAAAACAGTGCAAACCCAAGAATGAGTATGATAATGACATGTAACCATGAGCCTATTGATTGAGTAAACAAAGGAAGCAATGAGGTAGTGAGACAATGTAGTCCATGGATCTAGATAAGGAAGTAAAATACAAATAATTAAGCAAAGAGGTAAAGAGATATACCCCAAATCATATTGAAGTTAAGATGCTTACTCCCATAAACCTCACTATATTTTACTGACATTTTGTATCACATGAAAATACAATATAAAAAAAACTTGGTATTATTTTCTATTGTGCTCCTTGGTTAAAAATTCAAAATGTAGAAAATAAGCATTGAATTTGAATACAAACAGTTGAGGTTCTCAACTGATCAAAAAAAGCAATTATGCAGAACACACACTAACACACTTATTTAAACATTCTGATTTTTCTGAAGTTTTTATAAATGTGCCATCAATCTCTTTCTTCATAGATATTGTGATAGCCTGTTAAATGTGTAAACATAGCTAGGCTACAGTCTCCAGTTATTTAATCAAACTCTAATCAAGGTGTTGCTGTGAGAGTATTTTCCAGATGTGATTAAAGTCCATAATCAGTTGATTGTAAGAAAGTCAACTTGAAGTAAGGAAGATTATTTTAGCTAATCTGGACATGTGTTTCCATAACACACAGCCTATTTCCAGTAGTAAAAGGGTAATTTATAATCCATGGTATGTTGTGGCAATAGAAATGCACAAAATATTGCCATTGGATAATCCTAATCAGATACCCATAGACAGAAAGATTTTGGGTCACCATGTATTTGCAGAATGTTTTAGTGAAAGTAAGGAGCTTAATTAGAGTGGCTGCTTCTTACTGCACTGAGAAAGTGGGGAAAGAAAAAAAATGTGCAGGGCTCCAAATTTCAATCTCAAACTCCACATACATTACCTGAAGCTTTCTTTATCTGCCCTGGAAAAACCCTTTATCTCCTGTAGCTTTGGGCCAATATTTCTGAAAATCAAACTCAGAGTCTCATTCTTTGAGTAGCTGAATTACAACACAAATTTCTGAGGGTGTGATTGGGAAGAAATAGGATCCTGAGAATTGGACTTGTGATACATGGGGCGATCCTGATGACATTGGAGACATCAGTCCCCTATATTCTGATGAGTATTCTTTGCCCTCTCACCCGTGCCTGAGGAGTTTAGTCTTCCTTTGCCTGAGGAACTTGTAAAGGACTCTCCTGAAATAATTGCCTTGCAAGGTACTGCTGATGCTCTCCAGGACTTAACCCCACCACTATCTTTGTTTTTAGACCAGTAAATAGATTCATGTTCCATCATGGTCAAAAGGCCAAAAGGTCAAAAGTGTGACTTTGCTATTCTTAATTTTAGCTAATAGTCAAATTCTCAAATTCTAGCAATCATTCAACTTTAGACATTTTTCTACTTTATCTGCTCATTTCTTGTTCTTTATTCAAGATAAACTCAAAAGTTAAACTCACTCCAATATGCACTAAAACATTTTTCCCAGATGGGTATAGGATACAGAGGACTTTTAAGAGTTTCATGGGCTGCTATTATAAATGAATGTATCTATGTATGACTGGGGTGTTATACAATCTGGCTTTCTGTCTTGTGTGAGATAGGGGGCAGCCAATGAGACCTTAATTCAAATAGAATTCCATATTGAACACTTAGTCCAAGATTTGTTTAATTTGAGGTGGCTGAGTACTTTGGTGTTGTTTATAATTTGAAAATTGACTCCATGGTTATGATTACAGATGTACCGGTATTATTAATAGTTTTGGACTAAAAAATGTTTTCCTGTTTATATATTTTTCATTGGACCTTGAGTGGTAAGATATAAAAGACTGAATCATGCACACATTGCTAAATTCTTTTAGAGGTTACAATTACATATTTCAAGAGTGAGCAAAGTTATCATCTCTTTATTTGCTTCTTCCTTCAAAATGATATGTTCTAAAATCAAATCTTTTAAAGGAGCCCAGGAAACAGATCTGAAATATTTCTAGTTTTGTTTTTAATTTTCCCTCCACTGTCTTGCCTTGTATTCAGTTTTCGCTTTTATTTTTTTCCTCTCTAAATATCAAAACATCTGTTGTATCATAATATGTGAAGCTTTGAGAGTATGGAATTAAAAAATATATTATCAAAATAGTCACATTTTACTATTTGGATCTTTTCAAGAATGAGGGATGAGAATGAACTCCGGGCATACTTATCTGAAGAAGTGTTGTATTAAAGCAAACTTGGATGTTCTCTTGCCCTTCCATACATGGTGAATTAGTCACAGATCTCTGATAAATCAAAGCTTCTTTTGATCTGCAAGATATTAGCAAAAGCATAAGGGTAAGAGTTCATTTGAACAAACATGTAGTTGTCAAGCGTTCCTTTTGGTGATTACAACAGATTGACATGAAATTCTTTGAGATTCTGCTCTGTGAATGTAGAGCGTTTCGGGTTGTGACAAATGTCTATTGCATAAATAAACTGATGGATGAGGGCAGGAGGTTGTTGACAGGTGAGGGTAGTTATTCTGGGATGTAATCTTCTTAGAAGTAACTATTATATTTTTAGAGCTGATGCTTGGAGTGGTCCAGCCGTGTTTATTTCAAGTGTGATCTACTCATGGCCAAAACTACTTCAGTTAGTTGAGATCATGAAACAAAAATAATAATACAACTACTTAAGCACTATAATGAAATATAATAGCGTGATTGGGGTTATTTTATCTGTACAAATGGAATCCTTCTAAAATAATTAGATGATCCAGGTGCTAAAATGTGAAATTGTGCTATAAAAGGAGAAATGTGATAAGATATATTTACCTTGACCCATTCATTTATTGGAATTTGTCTTTTATTTTTTCTCCTTTCTCCTTTATCTTTTCCTGAAACCATTGCAAAACACAATCAAAAACAAAATAAATCAAAACCCACCCTGCATTAATGCATTATCTATATACTATTTTTTAATCATTGGCTTCCAAAGTCCCAATTTAACTCAAATTCCTGAGACACAGAAGCTTTACGTCCAAGACACTTTCACTTTTTTTTACAGCACCATATTTTATTCTTATGAATTCAGTTAGTTTAACCAATTCAGTACCACACACATGCTTTTTTAAATATACCAACTTACAAATCATCAAACAATGGATATTCTCCCTACCCAAGAAAACAAGTACCTCTCCATTATAGCTCACCTCAAGACTCATTTAAATAAACTCATTCCATATTTCTTCCAAGGGACTATCTGTAATAGTAAAGTCAGATATTGCTTCCTTAGTCACAGCCTCTTTTGAGAGAAAGTAACTATACTGTCTGTTGAAGGAGTTAACCAAGTAGAACATTATTTTTCTACATTATCCTATCCTTTCTAACCACAAATGATTGTTCCAGAAGTGAACAAAAAAAAAAGGGTCAGATACCAAATGCATCATTTCTCTTATAAATTTGCTTTGGATATGGGAAACTGAGTCCAGTAGAAAACACTGGGGACTTAAGCTTTGATATTACAGAAACTGAGTATGGGGTCTTACTGGTTGATGTGCACTCCCAAACAACAGCCTTCAACAGATGGAGCAGGGATATTGGGAGATGAATCACATAAGTCCTAAGAAAAATGGTAACAGAGACAGTGGTTGTATGATTGTATTCCAGTGCACATGAAATATAATTTTACTCCTTGTTTTCTGATATTAGCTGATTTTAACACATTTCTATTCTAAGCAGCTCAGAATACACTGGATAAAACCCTTCTATGGCTATGTTTACTCACACTCTTTTATTCTTCAGCTCAGAATTATTTACTACTTAAGTAAATAGCCGATTACAATTTTCTCTTTTCTTGTGCAATTGTTTCAGTTTTGTTGCTTTAAATGCAATGTGTATTTACTTTTGTCCTCCTTTAGATATGAGTTTCATAAGAATGAGAACTATTTTCTCTCACTCTTTATTTACTTTGTAATTCCCCCAGTATAGGTAACATTCTGTTATATGCTGGTTATGTATACTATAGATATAAATAATATATAATATACATAAATTACACATTATATATTAATAATATGACATATACTATATATTATTTTGATTAAACAAATATAATAGGATCGGCAAAGAATGCATAACTGCATGTGTTTTTATTTTTATTTTATTGTAGTATAGTTGATTTACAATGTTATGTTAGTTTCAGGTGTACAGCAAAGTGATTCAGTTATACATATACATATATTCATTCTTTTTCAGATTCTTTACCCATATAGGTTATTACAGAATATTGAATAGAGTTCCCTATGCTATACAGCAGGTCCTTGTTGGTTACCTATCTTATATATGGTAGTGTGTGTATGTTAATCTCAATCTCCTAATTTATCCCTCTCCCCATGTTTCCCCTTTAGTAACTATAAGTTTGTTTTTAAAGAACAAGAGAGAAAGGTTTTCTTTAGGGCTGTCACTTTCAAATATATTACCATACTTAAGCGTTTGCATGAAACCACCATTTCAAATTTAATCTCTTCCCTTGCTAAGGTAAGAAGGAAGTATTTTTACTCTCGGCCATATGCCTAAAATACATAAAAAAGTCTCATAGAGAAGAAACATTTATTTTCACCTGAATATACTAGAAAATATATTTAACCTTATGTGAGGAATATAGTTTGTGGTTAACTATGTATTTTTCTTGCCGATGCCAGTTAACTGTCCTCATAGAACCTGATTCAATTTGAGAGAGACATTTAAAATGAGATTACAGAATCACAAATTTTCTTAAAGAGAAAAACTGAGTGATACTTTTCATACTTCCCTTGGAGGAGGCATCCCCACACCAGGACAGGACAAGCATGTAATAGAACAGCGGCCACTAGGGCAAATGGTATTTTGTAATCTGAAATCAAGTCCATGAGATGATTTGTTATGATGTACAATTTGTAAAAACATATATTTCGTTCTTTTTTCCTGTAAGTTTTTGGAAAACATCACCATTTTAGAAGTAAGACACATTTTTCAGTGTGAAATGGTAATACAGAGTTTAGCCAAACATTGTAATTATGAAATAACAACCCTAATAATTATCTGTAAATTAGAATCATAGAGAAATTCTCCTTAATAAAGATCAACAGTTGTTATATTATTTGGGACAATGGCCCTCAAAATTTAATCTCTGATAATGTTACTAATACTGAATATTTGGAAAAAGTGTAAATATCTGCACTCCTAGCCCAGAGGTCAACTTATTTGTTTCTAGGGGTTCATGTGAAATCCACTTACATTTTTTTTTAATCTCTAGGTCTTCAATTACTGTAAAGCTGTAACAGCCCAGGAAGATCTCTTCTGTGGATGTTAGAGGTGAGATTCACCCAGAATATTGCAGGACATTTGTTGGCAATAACCTTAGAACCTTAAGGATCTCTCAGAATCATTTAGGGATCATTAGGTTCTGGAAGGTGCTTTAGGAAGAATGCTGCTATAGAGTTTTCCATATAATAAGTGGGCAGTGAAAATTGTCATGTTTTAATTGTCAAAAGAGATATTAATTGAGGTGCATATACTCCCTAGTTTAATATAAAACAGACTCCATTTCTAGAATAATTCTTGACATAGAAGGAAGAATTGAGGTAACTATAACATATTCTGGTATTAAAGAAGAGAGGTTAAGGAGAGGTCAGATTCAAAGCACAAGGTTTGAAGTATCAATATTTGTGATGCCATCTCTGGCTCTGAAGTTAGAGCAAGCCATGTGCCAAGAAACATGGGCAGCCTTTAGAAATTGAAAGTGGACTGCGGGCTGACAACTAACAAGGACACGGGGATCTCAGTCCACAACCTTAAGGGACTGAATTTCACCAACAACCGGAATGAGCTTGAAGGGTCTTCTTTCTCAGAGCTTCCAGATAACAGCCCAGACTGGCAGATGGTTTGATTTAGGCCATGTGTGATCGTAAGTGGAGAACCCAGTCAAACTCACTCGGACTTCTGACTTAAGAACTGTAAGCTAATAAATGGATATTGTTTTAAGGTGCAAAGTCTGTGGTCAATTTTATGCTGCGATAGCAAATTAATACACTTTCATAAACGCATGCAGGACCTATTGGAGATCATGGAATCTCTCTCACTGGACATCTAGGAACTAGACAATTTCTATTGTGAGGTAACCATCGAAAGCATTTGTTTTTTCTTTGATCTTTGTGAACAATGACTATGGTAAAATGCCATCAGGACCTTGGCTGAATATTGGCAATAGGAAAATTAATACAGAATGAGTACAGATGTCCAGGATTTGAGGGCTAGACATTGAATGAAGCAGGACGTCTCCTTTTTAAGCTCATCTGATAGTGTCAGCAGCAGCATCACTAAAGAAGTTACCAACAGTACCTTCAACAGACCTACCTACTAGCTCCCAGTTCCACTCCGTCCAAAGAACATGGTTTGGGGCTTCCCTGGTGGCGCAGTGGTTGAGAGTCCGCCTGCCGATGCAGGGGACATGCGTTCGAGCCCCGGTCCGGGAGGATCCCACATGCCGCGGAGCGGCTGGGCCCGTGAGCCATGGCCGCTGAGCCTGTGCATCCAGAGCCTGTGCCCCGCAACGGGAGAGACAGGAGCAAAAGGGTCTCAACTTCCAACCACCCACATAAGGAACCCTATCTATAAATACCAATAATTATCTCATAGTTTCCTTGACTGTAGCATAATCCAGATTAAAAGACTGGCAATCTCTCTCTCCTCTCCCCCCAAAGAGGGGGAATAGAGGAGCATGTAAATCCTATTTACATTTAACACATCAAATGAGTGTCTGCTATGTTATAAAGTCTAGTAGTTTTTATTCTGACTTTCATTTATGGGACCTATATGAACCAAGTGGGTGTGGCTGCTTCTCTGTCAATACACAATGTGGAGTGATAAACCATAAATGGTTAAAAGTAACTATAAAAACAACTAGCCTGACATTCTCTATTAATCAGACAACAACAGCTAAAGCAAAAAGATGTGCTCTTTCCAATTTAGGCATGATGTTCTCTAGACAGTGAGAGTGACTTTGAAGCATAAAAAGTAGTTAACCTTCCTGGCATGATGCTGTAAAAGGTGTCTTCTTATATCTGTCTGCTTCCAGAATCATTTGGATCAAAGAAAGGTGCCACTAGTCTGGTTTTCTCTTGCGATTCAGACTTCCATTTCAGGGGAAGTAGCAACGTCTTGTTTATTTTCAATCAATTAGTCGTTTTGCCTGTTGCCATAGAGCTGTGCTCTTGTTGTGCTGTGAGAAATAAACTTGGACAAGTAGTTTCAGAGCTATGCATGTTTTTAGCTTAAAGCAGTTATGGTCACATCCTTACACTTCGTAACACGTCCAGATTTTTATTAGCTTCTTTCTTCATTAAAATGACAGCATCTAGGAAATATTAGAAAATAGATGTTGTAGGATTATATTAAATGTGAAACTAAGGAGGCAGAGAAGGTGACGTTGGTCGATTATCTGACCAAAGGCAAAATGAAAATTTAAGCAAGCACTCTTGATAGATAAACAGATAAAAGACAAAAATTCGTTTTTACGGATACTTCAGTATGATTATTCGGCTGCATGATGGAATTTCTGCACCAGACTGTCAAGAAACAGATAATTAAAAATTGGCATGCCTGAAAGAAGGAAACATTAGTTGCAAAAATTCTAAAAAATAGCTCAAAAATCATCTCAAATTGCCCACTTATTGATTGTTTACAGAGGTCCTTTCACCATGTCTGTCTCAGAGTGGATGAATTTGTTATATACTTTTTTTTTTTTTTTTTCGGTACACGGGCCCCTCACTGTTGGGGCCTCTCCCGTTGCAGAGCACAGGCTCTGGACGCGCAGGCTCAGCGGCCGTGGCTCATGGGCCCAGCCGCTCCGTCGCACGTGGGATCTTCCCGGAGCGGGGCACGAACCCGCGTCCCTTGCATCGGCAGGCAGACTCTCAACCACTGCGCCACCAGGGAAGCCCCGAATTTGTTATATTCTTGTCGATGAGTAGTAGTGGCTGGAGAAAGGACCCCTGATGATGAACATTCGAGAGCAGAATAGGAGTGTAGCACCATGTGCACTTGCAGCTGGAGCTGATAACATTATTTTGTTTGATATGACGTTTGATTTAAATCCATCCTGCGGTTTGAGAGATTTTATAATTGCTAAGTGATATACTGAGTTTCAAGAGTTGAAAAAAAAATAACGGTTTCAATGAACGAAATAAGAAGCAATGCTGATATAACTTTCTCACTGCCAAAGTTAGCAGCAACCTGCTCTAGAGATTCAGAATGACACACAGCAATGAGATGAGCCATCAAGGCAAACCCAGGCGCTAGGCTGTGGAGGTCGAACATTTGGCAACAGAACAGACACTGAGATAAAAGAGGGTCATTAAGGGGAAGCTTAGATAGTTAAAGAGAAATTATAAAGAGCCCTATATCTAGGTACTCAGGATTTGTTCAAGAAAAAACAGGAACCTATTTCTGGGGCAAATAACAAAGCCATACACAGTACACTGTTTGTCATTTATCAGATTGATAAAAATCAAAATGTGCTGTAAATAGAATCTCCTAGTGTTGGTAAGCTGAGACTTTAATATACCATTGGTGAAAATGTCAACTTTTAAACACCATGAATGACAATTTAAATGTTTACTGACAATTTAAAATGTACACATTAGTTTTCAAAGCAATACAGATTCTAGGAAAATTTCCCTCAGATACCTCTATATATATGCAGAAAAACAGAAGTGCAGTGTAATCATTAAATAATTATTTGTATTAGCTAAAGATTAGAAACTATGAACATTGAATAATAGAAAACGTTAAATAATGCACATTCATATCAGAGCATGCCTTGCAGCCATTTAAAAAGTGAGACTGATCTATGAATACTTATTGAAAACTCCAAGATATATAATTAAATGAGGAAAATCAAACTGCAAATGAAGATGTACACATGCTATAAGTTGCAGGGTTTGGGTCCTACTTCCAGAAACTTCCATCTGATCAGAACAGTGAGGGCAATAGGCATATTCCAAAGTAGACGGTAAAAAGTGCCTGGTTTCCTGGTGATGTCATTAAACCTCTGTACTTATTTAGAAGTTCTCATGGGGTGGGAGATATAATTTCATTTGTACTTACATTTCTATCAACAGGATCTTTTTTTTTAACTTCCAACTGATGCATGTATTTATCATACTTTGACTGTTAGTATTAGTGAGTTGTTACATGTTAATCTCTTTGGAAGGTGTAAAGTAATAGAGCTAGTGTTTTATTATGCTCCTTTAAGGGATAATAATAATAATGTATATATTTATATTTCCTTAAGGAATATAACAATATAAATCTACCTATATATTTTATATATAGCATCAATAATTAACATATACATATGTTTCATTATATTCATTAAAGAAATATATATATATATTCCTTAAAAGGAATGGAATAAATTAATATTAGAGAAAAAAAGAGGAAACGTTATTTCTATGAATTGCCTTAAAATATTTTAAATTCTAAAAAGTTTACCTAAATCTTACAATTATCGATTATAGAGTGTGAAATTTTATGTTAGTTTTTATTAGGGTTTTTATGTTGTTGAGTAGAAAAAAATTCTCTACTGAAATTTGCTTTCTTGATATCAGAAAGAACATATTTCTTACAATTTTTCTGAAAGAAGATAACTGTTATGTGGTTGAGATGGTATGTTGGCTATAATTTTGTTAAAAACTCTTCATTTTAATAAGGATTTTAACTATACTCTTTCTGTTTCAATACTCAAGATATGCATAGATTTAGGTTCTGGTAGAAATGTATGCCTATATTCAATATCTGCTTATAGGATTTAATGTAGAGTTGACATAAGGATATGGTGTAGGGATTAAGATATTATATAAACAGGTATTCCAATCCTTCCACATATATTTTACTAATAGAGTGGTTAAGATTATAAAGGACACATTTTACCATAGTAAGGCCCTAAGAAAATAAATCTTGATAATTGGTGCAGCTGCGGTATAATTTCCTTCCAGGCAGGTGATTTGGTTGTGTTTACCCAGGTAAACCCCTGGGTAATCAAAATTGCAAAAGTCATTGATGATCATTTAGATAAAATAGTATAATTCTAGAAATAAATCTGGGTGAGAAGTCCAGCCATGTAACACAAACAGCACAGAAGTGAATTAAAAACAGATTTATTTAAAATCCTCCAGGAAAGAAGAAATATCCCGTCAGTAGCATGAGTGAAGAAAATATGTCATCTGCCCTTTGATGTAATTCTGGTCTTTAAACAGAAAAAGACTTCAAAAGTAAAATTAGTAATACTAAATGTTATGTCAAATGGTACAAAATAAGACTTCAACCTCTTGCAGGAAAACCATCAATAATGCTGCTTCACATCAATTGTTCCAGAAATGGGCTTGCAAATTTTTATCATGAATTTGAGGGAACCAGAACTTTTGAGGATTTTGCTTTGAAGACACCATCTAACCAGCTCTCAGCAACAGAAAGAAATATAAACTGGGGTGAATGTTGCATTGATTATGAAGGATTAGAGAAGACTGTCATTTGTTGTCATAAACTTTGTCAGATATAGTGCAGGGTAACAGATATGTGATACGATAATGACTCAGAAACCACTTTTTGACAAAGTGATTTTGGGGGTACAAGAAAATGACATATCTATATTCTCTATTTTGGGATGGTATGGGGAGAGTTAATAGTAGACTCAGAAAACCCTTCAGACCAATTTCCACAGTACACCTGTAGTAGAAGAGGGTTGAGCAGTAATCTTAATGATATATCATTGCTGTGTATCTGTATACTGTAGAACTATATATTGTTAACTAATGACATATACAATATGATACCTTTTTACGTATACACTATAAGTAGACATGCTTTACTGGCTGAAGGGTGTGAAAATAATGTAGAAGCAGACTCAAATAAGAAGATGAAATAATTTTACATTAAATAAGGTTTTGGCTTAGTAAAGGATAAAACTGCATGCCAAACAGCCTTGCTTTTTCACACAAACATTGTGAAGACAAACTTTGTCCACTCTGCGCAGAGAAATGGAAGGCAGTTGCGGTTGAGACCATATATCCCTTCACACCTTTTAAATTCCCAGCCTCTCTCCCCTGATCATAACACCTACTAGTACCAAGATCTTTTAGCCCATGTAATGACCGAAGGGAAGAAAGTCAGGCAAAGCTTTAAGAAGATTTTACCATTATGAATACTCAAGACCTGGGTAACTTGAATATATACATTGTATATACATAAAACACACAGAATAACATTGACATATATATAATGTTCCTGTGTGTTTTTATATTTATAACATTGAGTGTGTGTGTGTGTGTGTATATATACACACATATGCACACACATATATGTGTGTATATTTACATACACCAACATGAATAAAAATTATCTTTGGATGAGATGCTGGAAATAGGTGTTAGCCTCATCTTCTCATCTTCTTACACTTTTCTAAATTTTCTACTTGTTTATGCATTTAGTGATTTTACCGTTTAGGGAAGTAAAACATTTAAACATATAGAAAGTTAAAAAACAAGCATAAAATAAATTCAGGCCATTGAAGAAAAATATACACAGTAGGCAAAACACAATAATTCATAAATACAAAGTACAATACAATAAACAATGCAGCAATAAATAAAATTTCCAGATATGTGAAGCAAGGGTAACATTAGGATAGACGAGAATGGGTATAGATGAGTTAATAGGATGACTAGCAAATAGAATTTCCACAATCTAGAAGTGGAGTTAGAAAAGGTGAAGAAGAAACAAGAATGACAAAGGAACATATGCGAAGGTAATCTGATAAGAAATGGAGATGGTAGAGTGTGCTAATGCTAGAAATAAAGAGGGATAGTGCAGATAAGATGAAATCTGTAAGAAGATATTAGTGAACAATTTCACTTAAAATATTAAGAGGGATGTGCAAAAGGCAGAAATAGAGTTGCATTTGAGAATACATTGAGATTATTATGTATTTGTGTTAAGAAAACCCATCTATGAGCAAAGAGAGGAAAATAAATTGAAACATTTAATCTAAATTAACTTTAAGGGTTTTCTAAAACAAATGGTTATGTTATAAAGTTAAATGAGTTTATTAGAGAGTAATACTAATATTAGTTTTACTTTATTTGCAATACTGATTTGTTCTTGTTTTGTTTGCACATGTTCAAATTTAGTTAATGTGCATAATGAGAAAAATCACATTTGCTTTTAGGCATATGCTGACCATTTTAAAGGAGGAATAATTTTTAAGATGTATAATAGAAACTAGATAAGTACTGTTTATTTTTCTCTAGAAAATGAGAGATATCACATGGTGATTTTTTTTCTATTTTCTGCTGTTTCCCTGTGTACCTTTTTTGTTATGAATCAACAGTTTGATGTAAATGCCATGACTTATTTTCTACATGCATATGTGCAATTCAGTAAATAACTAGAATGGTATAAATAGGATAATATCATAACTAATTATAATAAAAATCATTAATAGCTAGTATGTGCCAGGTACTGTTCTTACTGCTTTACATATCTTAACTAATCTTTCACAACAGCCCCATTATGTAGGCATTATTATTATTATCCACATTTGCAGAAACTTAGTCTTGTGTAAACAATGTACGTTTCCAAAGTTCATCCAACCGGTATGTGGCAGAGCTGAAACCGAGGACGTGTGGCGTGGTCCCAGAGTTCGTACTCTCAGCCATCAAGTTATATTACCAATCAATGGGTAAAATGTATTCCATTAATATTAATGTATGAATGCCATTTTATATTCACAGATAGCTTCTATTGCTTTAAACAGCTTTAATACAAATACGAATTATATCTGTTTAGTAGACTTCAGCCAAAAATATTCTCTTCCTGTGTTATCTTTTTCCAACAAAGAACATTTTTATATTTAAAAAAAATCAAAATCTCTCTCTCCATTTACATTATTACAAAGTTCATTGGATCATGGCTTTGTGTAACCATGAACGAAATCATCTCATCTCCATTTCCTGAGTTCCTAATTACATGCGGCATGTTAAATCAAGTCCACGTGGGGAAAGGCCACTTAATTAATTAATTTAATTAACAGTAAGACAGAAGAGAGGATACGGTTATCATATTATAATCACTCCTTTGGGATACTTTTCTGGCACAATGTGTTCCATATTTGAGTGGTAAAAGAATAGCCACTCTTTATTAGTTTTATTTATTTGCACCTAAATGAACTCCTCAACACAAAACCTAGGATAATATATTTCTACTTAGAATTCAGACAAGGGGAATATTTATGTAATCTCAAAATATTTGGGAACCTTTAAGTGTTCATAATATGATATTTTTGTATTGGGAAAGAGGGATTAATGATAAATACAGTTCCTTTTCTGGCCTGTGTGATTTGCTTCCAGGTAACAGTTGTATAAAGATGAACAGTCATAGCTAGTCAAGTTCCAGCTTAGAGGTAATACTACCTGGAATAGAATCTTGAACAAAATATTGAGGTTTTATTTTCATCTGTTTGCTACAAATTCAATTAAATCCAAGAGCTCTTTATTACTTAGAAATTGGGTACTATAAAATGTGACCTTTGTAAATTGAACGTAGTCATGGAGATTGGCTGGTAAACTAGATGTATATATCTGTTGGAACATATAGAGAAGTATATAGACTAATGGTTAATTTTTTTATATTGTAGTAATAATATTTATAAAATATTACATAAAAGTTGCCATATTAATACTTTTTAATTGTGCAGTACTGTGGAAATAAGCATATTCACATTGTCTGGCAAACATCACCACCATCCACCTCCAGAACTTTTTCTTTGTCCTAAACTGAAACTCTGTACTCATAAAACACTAATTCCCCATACCTTCCTTCCCCCAGTTGCTAACAACCACCATTCTAGTTTTTGACCATACAAATTTGACTAATCTAGGTACCTCACATAAGTGGAATCATGCAGTATTTGTCCTTTTGTGACTGGCTTATTTCACTTAGCATAATATCTTCAAGTTTCATCCATGTTGTAGCAAGTGTCAGAATTTCCATCTTTTTTTTTAACGCCGAATGATATTCCATTGTATTTACACACCACATTTTGCCTATCTGTCCATCCATTCGTGGACACTTGGGTTGCTTTCCCCCTTTTGGCTATTGTGAGTAATGTTGCTATGAACATGGATGTACAAATATCTGTTTGAGTCTCTGCGTTCAATCCTTTTGGGTATATTCCCAGAAGTGAAAATGCTGGGTAATACGGCAATTCTATATTTAATTTTTGAGGAAATACCATTATGTTTTCTATAGCAGCTGCATCATTTTACATTCCTACCAGCAATGCAGAAGAGTTCCAATTTCTCTACATTCTCTTCAACAATTATTTTCTGATTTTTTTTGATTTATATTCTCACCAACAATTATCTTTTTTGTTTGTTTTGTTTTATTTTATCCTATAACAGTAATCCTAATGGGTGTGAAATGGTTTGTCATTGTGGTTTAGATTTGCATCCCTAGTGATTTATTGTTGATTAGATGTTGAACATCTTTCATGTGCTTATTGGCCATTTGTATATCTCTTTTTGAAAAATGTTTATTAAAGTTCTTTGCCCATTTTAAAATCAGGTTGTGTGGTCTGTTCTTGTTGTTGTTAAATTGTATAAGTTCTTCGTATATTCTGGATATTAACCTCTTATCAGCTATATGATTTACAAGTATTTTCTCAAACTCCATGGTTTACCTTTTAACTCTGTTCATAGTGTCCTTTGATGCACAAACGTTTTTAATTTTTTACATAGTCTAACTTATCTTTTTTTTCTTCTGTTGCCCGTGTTTTTGGTGTCATAGCCAAGAAACCATTGCCAAGCACAATGTCATAAATCTTTCCCCTTAAGTTTTTTTCTAAGAGTTTTATAGTTTTAATTCTTATGCTTTGGTCTTTGATCCATCTTGAGTTACTTTTTGTATAGGTTATATTGTAAAGATCCTACTTCATTGCTTTGTATCTGGATATCCAGTTTTCACAACATCATTTGTTGAAAATATTATTCTTTTTCTATTGGCACCCATGCCAAAAATCATTTGACCATATATGGGAAAGTATATTTCTTGGCTCTCTGTTCTATTCCATATATATATATATATATTCTATTCTCTCTCTCTCTCTCTCTCTCTATGTGTGTGTGTGTGTGTGTGTATGTGTGTGTGTGTGTGTGTGTATTCCTAAGTATTTTACCTTACATTTGATGTTATTATAAGTGGAATTGTTTAATTTTCTTTTTGGATTATTCAATGTTAGTGTATAGAAACACAAATATTTTTTGAGAGCTAATTTTGTAATCTGCAACTTTGCTGAATTTATTAATTCTAACAGGTATGTGTGTGTGTGCATTCATGCACTTGTGTGGACTCTTTTAGATTTTCTACATATAAGACCATATTTTCTGTGAACAGATTGCTTCCTTTCCAATTTTGATGGCTTTTATTTCTTTTGCTTACCTAATTGCTCCCGTTAGGACTTCTAGTACTATGTTAAATAGAGGTGGTGAAAGTGAAAATACTTGTCTTATTCCTGACCTTAGAGAAAAATATTTAGCTTTCACCATTGAATATATGTGGTTTTTCATATATGACCTTTATTATATTGAAGTAATTTCCTTCTATTCCTAGTTTATTGAGTATTTTTACCATGAAAGGGAGTTGAATTTTGTCAAACACTTTTTGTACATTAATTGAGAGTAAAACATGTGTTTTTCTTTATTCTGTTAATAAATGGATAATAAAACAGACCATTTTTTATTATTCTAAAGAGTTATTAAAGTGACATTGCATGTTGACTTTGCCAAATAAAGCAAAGCAAATTGCATACAACAGATTGCTATGTCAATGACTAAAATTTACAATCCTTTTTTCCTTGCTATTAAAGAAAAAAAACTTGTCTGAAGTTTTTATTATCCAATTTAAATGATTCATTTGATAATTACTGAAAATTATCCATAATTTTCTACAGAATAAAGCCAAATTTTCTTTTAATAGTATCCAAATAGCTTATGCAGCCCTTTGCTAATGTTAACACTGTTCCTTTTGCTTTGAATACACATCTCAATTTGTCTACTGTTGGTGAATCTTCCAAGTCACCCTTTAAAATAGAGTTCAAATGTTACATCTTCTAAGTTGCGTGAGCACCTTTTATATCACTGCATCATCAAACATTACTGTTTAATATAGTTGAAATTTTTTTTCTCTTTCACAAAAATTCACGATTTTAAGGGCATCTTCGACTCCTGGGTAATGTGACTGGCATGAAATGGGCTCTTGGTATCTATTTGTTGATGAATAAATAACTAATGACCAGACAGAATTATTTTTTTCAAAACTTTTTAAAATTTAATTTTCCAGTTGGGCACTTATATATTTATGTTTATATTACTGACTTCTACATTGAAAGCATCATATGGAAGCAGACAGTATCTTAATTTAATATCTATAGTATCTAGAATATGTATTAGTTGACTCTATTGTAGAAGTTTATAATTTTTCAGTTTATTCTTTAATCATGAACCATTTACTCTTCTAACCATAGGTAAATAAGATATTTAAAGTATGAAATGTTTTTCTAAAATAAAATGTAAATATGAATTAATCTTAAAAAATATTCTTTTGAACCTTTGAAAACAAATGCAGGTATGTAAGATCTGCCCCTTTAGTTAAAAGTATTTTTAGTATTCAGCAACAAAATACAATGGGAGAGTAGAATGAATATATGATGTGTCTAAAGCTGTATGTTCAAACTCAGATAACAACAAACTACTGAGTTTTATATGGGGATTCAATTTGCAAAATATCATTACAATACTTTGAATTGAGGGTCAGTTTCAGTGTAATTGAAATTTTCTCAATATGCATTTGTGCATAATAATGGATTTCTAAATCCCCAAGTATTTCTTACTGTGAAAAGACTTTAAGTATGTAAATTATAGTTTAACATAATTTAGCAGTTCAATCAAATGAATAAATAATTAAAAATTAACATGTTCAGTTTTCAGGGTTCCAGTGAAATGTCTGTAACTCTTAGTATTCAAACTGCTTGATTCTTTCTCCCCAACAATTCCAAATCATTCTGCTGTTGTTCTTTATTTTGAAGGTCTATTTTACCAATTTAAGTAGTATAATTTCAGTTTAAGTGTATACATCTAAAATTATAATCCAGAAACCAAAGATAATTTCCTATAATAGTTGTTGAAATGTGTTTGTAGCCTGTGCTATGACCACAGCAAAAACTCAATCAAAATCTATTTGCTAAATAAATGAATAAATAAATGAATGAGTAAATCTGAAATAAAACAAAACTATTTTTTAGGATTATGAATTATATTTAATTAGTAACTATAAAAATAAAAGAACTTACAGTTATATCTGTGACATTAGAAATTAATCATATCCAATTTTCTCTTTTTCCCAATCAAAAAATTGAAGCCTGGAGAGATTAAATTATATGTCCTGATCACAGTGAGACCAGAGACTTAGGTCATCAAAGTTTTAAATCTAGTGTTTCTTGATCCCCATGTAAGTGTGAAGCCAAAGATTAAATGCTCCCTTCCCCCACACACACAGTTCCATGTTTTAGAAACCACTCCTGTGTTCTACTCCAGGTGAGTCTGATCAAGAAGACCAAGATTTCCTTTCCCCTCCTCCCCAAACCTCAGTCTAAGGCTACAGTTTTACTTCAGCAAGAGCAGGTGGAAGTTTTCTCATCACAAACAAGGCCCATGTTGGAGAAGCTCTATTCCACACATGTACAGTTGAAAAGACCTGGCTCCCTTTCCCAACCCAAACCTGCACACCTAGAGAAGAAGCCCTGCAGCAGGCTGAGGTACTGGGCAGTGATTTCTCCTGCCCCTGTTCCAACTCCAGCCCAGTCATGGAGCAGAGCTTCAATACAAAGAGGGGCAAGCTGAGGAGACCTGGAGCTATCACCTGGCCCAGAGCTTGTTGGCAGACCATGGATATGTGTCATTCTGGGAGAAGTCCTAGTCTGTCCATAGTGCAGAGAATCTACCCAATGGGGAAGAGTAGGCCATAAGGACGAGAAGTTCCACTGCTCTACTTGAGGAGATTGACTTGACATGGAACACAGCTTGAAGAATGTCACGCCTAAGAGCATTATTGAAAAGAATGAAGATATTAGTGGAGAGCAGTTAAGAGGGTACTGGAGGCTCCATGAAACTGAGAGCAACAAGCAGGATAACAGAGCAACTGGAAGTCTGACAGAGACAACCAGGGAAGACACAGCCGTGGAGCACACTCCAGGGATTACATTCAACCTTGAGTTGGGGAATTCTCTGTATGCACTAGACTGGACCTGCTCAAGAACAGCTAGAGAAAGACAGGGGCCGGTTGAAAGCATTCCCCAAGCTGCACACATATCTAGCAACAAAAAGCAACAAACAGACCTCACTGGCGCTAGGGTCTTAAGCAAAACATCTGACCAAACACCAGCTGAACAATAAGCTATACTGATCCAGAGGCAACTTCTAAGAAACCACGTTTAAAAATAAAATTACATCCTTCCCTGGATGTCTGGAAGACTGTATGCATGGCATACAGAAGCAATCAGAGAGGAAAATTCCAAGCTACAAGACCTGGTTGAATGTGGGCAAAAACATAAACATTCTGAATTGTGATAACAACATACCAGTCACACACATACCTCCAAACAAAAAAGGAAGGATACAATGGATGCTGTAGAAACAATGATGCTACCTTAAATCCTTTGGGCAATAAGCCATTGATTCACATTCTCCCTTTCAAATAAGAAGTTTCAATACATCTACGTCTATATGAAGCTCACTTACATACTTCCCAACATGTGAAAAATCTAAAGTCCCATCCAGGCAGTACTATAAGCAGCTCCAGGTGTAATACTTCTGAGTAATATGCTATTCTCTTTCCCAAGTCTAAACAGTGTTCTTCAGAGTAAGAAATTTTTCATACATTTTGGGATCCCCATGTGTACGTTCTGTTCCAAAAAGCCAAATTTTAAAAAATTGCAAATAAGAAAGAAAATTCAAAATCACATAAAAATATATTATTTAATGTTAATGACCAATTTTAAATTTATTCCTAATAAATTATTAAATGTTAACTATCAGAGTTTTTATTTATTCTTATTTAATTTAATAGTAAATGAATAGCTTTACATTATCTATCTATATGCTATTAAATTATCATATCTTCTTTTAAATATCTGAATTACCACATGATTTAATAAGCAGTGATGGAAGAAATTTTCACATTTTGAGGTATGGGGAAGTCATTCTGGCTTATACATGACTTGGCTTGAACTTTATGCTAACTAGAACAGACTTTCTTATGGCCTGCTAAACATGCATTGTACATCTGCTTTAACCATTAAAGAAAAATTTGCATTTAAAAATAAAAATGGAGTAACTGTGGTTCAGGCATCCAAAATGGAGCTGGGTGGCCAATGTGGATATGATTTCAGGTAAGTTCCTGCATCACTGAGAACTTGAATTTTCTGAACTGTATCAAACTCAAGGATACGACCAGCTTTTCTCAAAACAGTATCTGCTAGCAGCTGCCAAGTGCAACCTTACAGTCTCAAGTTCTCCCCTTATAACTGTGTAATCATTTTGGACCTCAACCAATCCTTGCTTAACAAGCACCCTTATTTCTTGCCAGCTCCAATTATAATTCTTGGAAAATAACGCGTATAACTAACTGTAACCTTGCGGTTTTTGACTATACAAACCTCTCCCATTTTGTAGTTTGACTGAACACAATTCAGGTGTTTCTTGAATCTGTCTCCCCAGCTATAGTCCTCAGTTTGGCTCGAATAAAACTCTCTTCTATTTCAATTATTGATATGTATTGATTATTTCCATTGATAGCAGTATAGAGTAGTGTTAAAACAAAGTGCATTATAATCTTATTACTTTGGTTCAAACCTTAGTTCTCTCAGCTACTAGAAATGTAAAGGGACGTGTTATGTTAACTCTCTGTCTTTAAAACTGAGAAACTATTTTGCTTTACTTGGTTTTTGTATTAAATGTCATGGTATATGAACAACACTTAAAAGACTACTTGGCATGTACTAAAAACTCTGTTAGCTTTTATTGAAAGTAAAAATTTATTGATACTTTACTAAGTTGAGTGGAGACAATGAGATAATAATTATATTAAATTCTAACCCTGCCACCTAAATCTTAGCCTCAAAGTATGAATAGAAGGCTGACATATCTGCAAGATTTACTGAATTCAAGATTTAAATATAAGGAATTAATTTATTGTATTGCTGAAAGTTTAATAGCTTCAAATTTGAATGGTGCTGACTGAAATAAAAGAAAGTGAAGTTTAAATATACAGGTTCATATTCCATGACTCATTCTCACACACATATACCTATTTTTATCAGTTGCTCTTTAAATTGTAGTTGGGTATTTTTTCTCTTGAATATTTGAACTTTTAAACAAATCTATAAAAGAATCAAACATTATGCAGACCAATAACTCAGGCTGTCCAGTGTTATTTCAGGCATTCATTTAAGTTGCCTTGATACTGTTTCACTTTCTTAACAAGCATATCTATTTAGATATGAATTCATTCTATAAAATTAACAACATTGGGTCTACATCAATCATATTGAAAAGTTAGTGAAAATGAAATATAACACTCATTTCATTTCAGTTTATAAAGTACAGTATGCTCTTACAACCAAAAACTTTTGGATTTATATAAATAAACCGAATCCAGTTAGTCCATTTTCACAAATCTATGCAATGATAATTTCTAACATCAGGGTTTCTTTCACATGTCAAGGAGGAGGTGTTTCTAAAGAGAAATATTCTAAAACAATATGAAGAGGGACTTCCCTGTTGGTACAGTGGTTAAGAATCCTCTGCCAATGCAGGGGACACGGGTTTGAGCCCTGGTCCGGGAAGATCCCGCATGCACCACAACTACCGAGCCTGCACTCCAAAGCCCGAGAGCCACAAATACTGAGCCTGCGAGCCACAACTACTGAAGCCCTTTCACCTAGAGCCCGTGCTCCTCAACAAGAGAAGCCACCACAATGAGAAGCCTGCAACGAAGAGTAGCACCTGCTCGCCGCAACTAGAGAAAGCCTGCGCACAGCAAGAAAGACCCAACGCAGCCAAAAATAAATAAAGAAATTTATAAAAGAAATAAAGCAAGATGAAGAAATATAACACTTTCAACCATTTTATGTCACTGTCTCTCAACCTCTTTTTTTTTTTTTTTTTTTTTTCTTTTTTAGAACATACCAGAGTGCATTGGCAAATGTTAACTGGCTCTCTGGGAAAAACAGCACTGGTTTGTAAGATTTGCTAATTTCATAATGTACTTTCTCCCAGGGTGACTGATTTCTTTCTACCAATGTGATGCCACTGAATGGAGGACCAAGAAGAAATGTGCACAGTACTTCTTGTGAGCAGTGGTCAGGAGCCAGCTCAAGGCACATTCATTAGACTGATTTTCAGAGAATGCCTTTCTGGAAAGGATCGGAATTCAGGGCCAGGAGTAGTGTTTTCGTTGCTGGGCGTGGGCTATCCCTAGTTGCAGTGAATGGGGCTCCTCTTCATTGGGGTCTGCAGGTTTCTCACTGCGGTGGCTTCTCTTGTTGCGGAGCACAGGCTCCAGGCGCGGGCTCAGTAGTTGTGGCTCGCGGGCTCAGTAGTTGTGGCGCACGGGCTTAGTTGCTCGGCGGCATGTGGGATCTTCCTGGACGAGGGCTCGAACCTGTGTCCCATGCATTGGCAGGCAGATTCTTAACCATTTGCCAACAGGGAAGCCCTAGGAAGATGAGTTCTTTTAAAAAGAAGTATAGCTAAGAGAGTAGTTATTAAGCAGTCTCCATGGAACAGAGGTGCTATTGAGGTGCTCCAAAAGGAGCAAATGAGGTTTATCTCTTTTACTTGTTTGTTTCCCTTCAAGATTTTGTTCAAACAAAATAAATAAGTGATTTGTTGCTTAAAAATTGAAAAGAACAAACATAATTAATAGAGTACAGAATTTGAAATCACATGGGTAAGATTTCAAATCCCATCTGGGTAAAATCATGCGACCTCAGTAAGTAAATGTTACCTCTCCGGGCAGCAGCTATGAAGATTATACAAATGGTTAGCAAGATACCCGCTAACCATTTGTATAATGGTTGTATAGCAAGATACTCGCTAACCATTTGTATAATCTTTTGCAACAGATTTTAGTTACAAGTTCTTACTGCTCATGATGACATCCAAATGATTACAGTAAGCCTCCTGCATACAAACGAATTCCGTTCTGAGATCGTGTTCGTAAGTCCAACAAAGTTAGCTTAGGTACCCAGCTCACACAATCGTCTATATAGTACTGTACCGTAATAGGTTTATAATACTTTTCACACAAATAATACATAAAAACACAACAAAAATAAAACATTTTTAATCTTATAGTACAGGACCTTGGAAAATACAGTGGTACAGTACAACAGGTGGCATACAGGGGCTGGCATCGAGTGAACAGGCAAGAAGAGTTACTGATTGGAGGAAGGAGAGGAGGTGGGAGATGGCAGAGCTGAAGGATCGACAGAAATAGGAGACGGAGGGCAAGCTGTAATTTCAGTCATGCCTGACGTGGATGGCACAGGTTCTGGTTCCTTGCTGGATTCAATTCTATCTACCTTCTTGAAAAAATGATCCAGTGGTGTCTGGGTAGTAGCTCCTTTTTTCTCGTCATAGATGACACGGTAACTCTGGATTGCATTCTGAATGGCTGCTGCAGCCTTCGTGTTACCGTTCTACGTTCAGGTCCTGTGCCTCAAAAACTAACGGTTTTCAAATAAAGAAAATCCCCTTGCCATTTCCTGCGTCGTGAATCTCTTCGGTCCTTCAGTTATTTCTTCTTCCTCTTGTCTCTCTTCGTCCTTTCTCTGGGCACGTTCGCATCTTTGGAAGTTTGCAACTTGAAAGTTCATATATAGGGAACTTACTGTACTAAATTACCAGGAGTTTTACTGTTGTGATAATGTATAACAATTGTTAAATAGCTCAAATTTGATTTATTTAACTCTAGAGCAATAATTAAGACTTTCTATATGTGTACTTAATTGTCTGAACCATTATAACTGTCCTAAAGTTCTCTATTACAGTTCTCTTCCATGAGGAAACTGCTTTTTCCTTAGCCACTTCTATATCCTCATACAAACTAAAACAAACAAAATCTTCTTATCGTATATTCCTATTTTTTTTTCTCTAGGTTAGATTCCTTGTTTTAACAGTGAATTTTGTAAACTGAAAAGTTTATCAAACCCCTTGTCAAACCTATTTTTGTCATTAATTCAGCAATAAACCTGCAGGATTTTATGAGTATTAAATGAATTCATATATATGAAACAGAACAGTACCTGAATTACAGAAAAGGCTTAATAAATGTTAGCTGTTACTAATGCATACTTATTGATTTTCTGCTATGTTTTGTGCTCTGTGAAATGTACTAGTGATAAAACAACTAACACAATTGATGTCTACTGCTCTAAAAAATACTGATATTCTAAAATGAAATAAGTAAATAGAAAATGGTTTAGAGGATATGTAATATTATCACAGAAAACAAAGCTGTGAAAATTAAGGAATAATCATTGGAAGAAGGGGAATCTAAGCTAATATTTTTCAATATTAAGATTTTCATCCATGTCACTCATAAAATATGCTCTACAAAGGAATGTACCAGATTTTAAAATATACTACTGTTTAGCAATATTTAAGATGGATGTAAATTGAAAGAATGTCTAGTTCTATCTTTTATTGTATGAATAAGAAGACTCAGACTCAAAGAAGCTAAATAACACACCTGTGGTTTCAGATAACATTTCAAATATTTTTATTATTGAAATACAAGGGTAGTGTAATCATTGAAAACCAGAGGAACTCAATAAACTATTTTTTGGCCTAAAACAACATTTTAGTAATCTTGTATTCCTGTTCCCTGTGAGGGAAAACTGTTAATGAATGGAATGGAAATCTTGGTTAATCCATTGGACAAATTTTTTTTTCTTGAGTGCAAACAATATGTTATAGTTCAAGTAGCAAAAATAAGTAAATCTACAATCTACTTTGCTTCTAGCTACTTACATTCACATAGAAGAGGACAAATAATAAACATATAACATTAAGAATAAATAGTAAGCCAGATGGTAAATTTTTCTCTGGAGAAAAATAAGGTGGATAGGGGAGACAGAGAATGCTTGAATGGGGTTATTATTTTTAAATAATATCACCACAGAAGACCTCATTTTTAAAGGTGACATGTGATCGGAGATCTGAAGGAGATGGGTGAACAAACCAGGAAACAGGTTTCCAGGCAGTAGGAAGATCAAGGACAAGCACATTATTTGTAAAGGTCTTTGGCCTATTTAAGTTACAGAAATGAGACTATTATTGCCGCAGTGAAGTGAAAAAAGAAGAGAAGAGAGAGGTTGAGAACTATAGGTAAAAATTCTGGTAGGGCTTTAGGGGAAAGTGAAGAGTTTGAGGATGTGTGTCAGGAATTAATATACCTGATGGACCCTGGTATATAAACTGGAAAAAAAAGAAAAGTAAGGGCATGTTAGATTTTGAAATAGACTAATTATATATCAGAATATGACAATTCAGTATGAACTATAATGATATGTAGACATACATATAATGATTCTCAATCCATGAAATGACTACATTGTAATAAGAAGAGATTCCAGAGGGAAAGTATCAAAAAATCTCTTCTACAAAGCAAATAGTAGAAATTTAGTATCATTAAATATATGTCAGTATTGAACCATGAATTTTAAAAAATGTTTTATACAATTTTGAAGGTTACTTTCTATTTACAGTTATTACAAAATATTGGCTATATTCCCCATGTTGTACAATACATCCTTGAGCCTATCTTATAACCAATAGTTTGTACCTCCCATTCTCCAAGCCCTTTATTGCCCTTCCCCCCTCCCCACTGGGGACCACTAGTTTGTTCTCTATATCTGTGAGTCTGCTTCTTTTCTGTTATATCCACTAGTTTCTTTTATTTTTTAGATTCCACATCTAGTGATATCATACAGTATTTGTCTTTCTCTGTCTGACTTGTTTCACTTAGCATAATGCCCTCCACATCCATTTTTGTTGCTGCAAATGGCAAAATTTTGTAATTTTTTATGGCTGACTAGTATTTCATTGTATATATATACCACATCTCCTTTATCCATTAATCTGTTGATGGACACTTAGGTTGTTTCCGTATCTTGGCAATTTTAAATAGTGCTGCTATGAACATTGGGGTGAAATAATAAATGTTTTGTACCAGATGTGCCCATAACAGTTTGGGTTTATAATGTTAAAATAATGTCTCACTATATCAGAGATATTTTCACCTAAAGAGAAACAACCATATAATAAAATATTAGAATAATGGAACCTATACTCTCAACTATAAAAACCCCTAATTTTTGAGATACATTAAAGAAACATTTGAGTCGTTGATAGATTAAAGCCTTCAGTTGTGATTGAATAAACAGAAAGAGAAAGAAAAACATTACTCAAGGAATAATGAAAATAAATAGGAAATTGTATTGAGTTAGTATATTGAATTAATTGGAACAAAAATATTTTCTAGTCTAGAAGATTGATTTTCATGCAAATTCTTAGAATAAATTTAGTGTTGGTGTCACATGTTGCTGTTGAATTATTCCAAAGTATTTTGGCTTTTATATTGAGGAGTAGCAAGAGTCAACTTTTCAGGAAATTTAAAATGTTTTATATTAATTTGTGTGTATTTAGGTAGATCTGATATATGAGTATTAGATATGAGTTTTATGTACTTGATGTCTGGAAGTAAATTAAAAAGATTATTTCACTCCCTTGGCATATTTGATTTGAAAGTAAATTTTATTCAATGATTGAATAAATTTGAGTTTTAAAAACTATAAGAGAATTTCATTTTTCCTATATGTGGTATGATTTTGTTTATGCTAATAAAAGAAACTGTCATTAATTAACATTTTAATCACTGTAGGTATTTCTGGTAATTGCATGTTTTCGGTGCTGTCATATTCTCTTCCAAAAAGATTCCAATTCATAAATATTCAATCACTTGGGTTCATTTTCATCATAAAACCATCAATCCCTATGTTATTTATGGGAAAAGTAATATAATTACAGCTATGGCTTCAAAACCTAAATGCCTTCAATTGCTATTATTAGTGCATGGAAGTATGACTAGATAGTTAATATGGGGGGAAAAAAGGATACAAAAAGAGAAACAAAGTATTAAAATAAAGGATAGATCATTCTATCAGACTTGCAGGAAATTTCCACTTAAATTTTGTACTTATACAGAAAATTTCTAATAAAAAGATGAATAATTGGTGTCTGAATTTAATCAATATATTCAGTCAAACATGCTATTATTCTTTACAAAAATCTCTATTTCAAGGCCACCTCTGTGTTATAATAGCAGTTACTGCATTAGTGGAGTATTTTTTTTTAACTTAACAATTTGGTGGCCCTTGAAAAGTAGTTCTTAACCCAGGTACAAAAGAAATGCCCTCGGGCTTCCCTGGTTGCGCAGTGGTTGAGAGTCCGCCTGCCGATACAGGGCACACGGGTTCGTGCCCCGGTCCGGGAAGATCCCACATGCCGCGGAGCGGCTGGGCCCGTGAGCCATGGCCTGCGTGTCCGGAGCCTGTGCTCCGCGGCGGGGGAGGCCACAACAGTGATGAGGCCCGCGTACAGCAAAAAAAAAAAAGAAAAAAAAAAAAAAGAAATGCCCTCAGCAATTCTCAATCAGTTGACTAGCATGTAGTTCAGAAATGCTTCTTTTAAATGACTGAAACAGGTGATTCAGATGTCTATGTCCATTCATTGAGAAAATCTTCTAGAAGAATTACTTGCTTTTTCTTTGGCTTCAGTGACCTCTTACAAGGTATGTCTTCAAGTTTGGTATAAAACTGCTTTTACCTAGATTTTATTTTCAAGACTCATATTTTGCTTCAGTGAAGCGAGTTCTTCAGTCTGTATATATGTTTGAAAATACAACAACAAAAAAAAGACAAGCCATATGATGTTTCTTTGCGTTCTCAGATTGTCTGTAGCTTTGGGTTATCTATTCCAGGTATAATTAGTGGATTTGTATTATTATTTTTTTTTAGTCACAAATACATCAATTTACTCTTTGTCGGTAGTATCAAAGAAAAATACATATCCAGACAGTAATTAAAACAGTAAAAATGGTACTATTTATTCAGGACTATTGCTACAGGGAAAAGAGACATCTGCCTAGAACTGCAGCCATTTTCAAATACAGCAAGGCCAAATGGGATTTATAACCAAGGAGCAGGGTGGGGGTCAGTGGATGGAAAATTACTAAGAGGAAGCATCTGGGGTAAGAGGGGATTCTGTTCCCACTGACTTGACAGGATTTATGCTGAAGGCAGAACAAGGTGAGCTGATACCAAGGCTAGAGAATGATAAATCTGATCAGATATCAAGAGTGGGGATTCTTGCTAAGTTGACTTAGCAGGATTTTTATTAAAATTGGGGGATGCAAGGATGAACACAGAAGTTCAAACGTAGAGGCTTAGTTGAGAAGGTCCCTCAGGGGAACATGACCAAAGTTTGCTTGAGGAAGGCATCATGTCAGCGACACATGGTTTCCAATCAGAATTTTAATTATTGAGACTTTCAACTTTTATTTAAGATGCAAAAAATCTAATTCTTGCAGGGCCTTTTCCTATTTCTCAATTCTTCTTCCAAGTCTTTAGTGCCCTTTTATGATTGTGGAGAGGCTTTGTGAATTTTGAAGTATTTTAGCTTCTGGCATGTTCTGAAATAAGACATGAGTTTTTATGACTTACTTCAAATAATTATCATTTGGTTTTTTAATACAAACAAATTTAAGTCAGTAAAGATTATGCCAGTCACAGTGTATAAAGCAAAAACTGTCAAAAAAACATTCTGCCACTGAGGTTTTCAAATTCATGATTGCACGTCCTATCCTGTATCTCCAGTAAAATAGTGTATTTCTTGCTTTGAACTTAGTTCGTATAATAATACATCCAAATGGAATGATATTGGCCCTTCTGGTTAGTATATATTATTTTTCCCTTTTCTGGACTGTATTCCTTGGAAGTTAAGTCACTGTGTTCAAGGCACACTATAGAAGTGAGATATTATCCTCTCCTGCATTTAGGATGGGGTCTACATAGTTTGAAATTCTTCTGTAAAAGATATTTGTCACCTCTTCCTTATTTATTGATTCATTCAATGATTTATTTATGTCAGCATGCACTAAGAATATTTATTGGGTTGGCCAAAAAGTTCGTTCGGGTTTCTCTGTACCATCTTACAGAAAGCTTGAACGAACTTTTTGGCCAATACAATACTTTATACTTTGGGTTACAATCCAATAGTTATTTATGTATTTTCGTACTTAAATTGTTTCACCTTTGGCCTTTGGTTCCTCTGCCACGTTGACGTACTCTCATGTAAGTTTTTTCATTGACTGGTTGGTTTCAAGTACTTCTTTGCTTTCTGGCACTACAAGATACTCCAGCCTCAACTTGTATATGTCTTGCTCCAGTTCCAGAAGCAATCATTTCTCCAAGAGGTCTTCATTCTTTTTCCTGGGGAATGGTATTAGAAACCAAAGTCTGAGAACTAGATATGCTCACTAGATAACAGAAAGAGACCCCAAAGTGATCTCATTAATGGAGTTTTCAGACATGGACTTTAAAACAATGTCTTGAACAGGTTTAGGAAATATAAACAAAGATTAAGACAACATGGCCAAGAACTGAAAACCATAAGGTATGTACTTAAATTCTGAACAGTTGGTAGTTACCAAAAGTTAACAACCATAATACGAACAATCAAGTGAAACATGCTATTACTTAAAATAAATGTTGAATACATTCAAACTTGACATTAGTGAATGCACTTAATATTTTGAAGAGTCTGACATGATGCTTCTAGTACTACAATCAAAGTAAATTTTGTTTTATATTGTCTGATATCCAATGTGAAATAGTTTATTCATTGAACAAATATATTGGAAACCTACTGTGTTGTTAGAATTTAACTAAGTTCTAAATGAACAGTTCATTCTTACACTTACTAATTTAGGTAAATGGCTTTTGAAACTTCACATCACTTTTAACATGATGCAGCATTAAAAAGTCAATTTTCTTCTTGGAGTAAGTGTGGATTTTAAAATTTGAATGGAAGTGGGAGGATAGACAGGGTAAGAAGTTGTTTCCTTATTATAATTTTTAATTTCCTGATGTCATCAGCAACTTAGCTATTCAGACACCTGCTTAATCTCTTTAGAACTTTTTTCTGATTATCTGGGTGCCCCAAAATTTAGCCTGGAAACTTTAGTTTGAATGATTATGTAAATCGCTTTCTGAGAGAATATAACCTTATGTCCTCCTGATGGAAACAGAAATTGAAAGAGGCAATCCTGAATTAATGATTCCATCCCTGAAGAGTCTCAAGAGTGAACGGCTCACGAGGGATGCTTATGAATTTTATTCTTTCCACGTCCACCCTTGACTCTCAACCAGTGTTGAGTAAGGGTTATATGAGTAATTTTATTCTCTGTTCCTGACAATTTAAAACCAGAACAATTGTTCTTCTTTATGAAAAGATGCAAAAAATTATAAAGATTAATCTATTAAATTAAGAATTACTAATGACAGGAAAAAGGAATATGGATTTTATCATATATCCAAATATTTTAATTAAAATTGTGTATTTTTACCATGGCATACAAAAGAGAAAATATATTATTTCTGATAAGCAAAGCTGCAACCTGCAATGCTCAGTTGTATGATAATGAGACATAGTGAGGTACACACTCTTTACAGAGAAATTTTATGAAAACTATTGAAGACTATGTTTATAGTCTGTTAGTTATTAGTAGCAGAAGTTATATCTGCTAGATAAAGATTATACTTCTTATTAGGAGGAAAGCTAGTTCACACTTTTAGGTTTGATGATGTTTTTCCTTTTTCCTATGTTTCTAACTATGTGGGCATTTCTATTAGGGACTATTTAAGTGGCTCAATACAGGCCCTAATCATAAGAATACCACTGAAAGTTATAGAAAGTGTTAACTAAATCACCATTCCATTTTCTGCATCTTTTACTTTTCCACAAATCTTTTAATACCTATCTCTGGGATACAGAGAAAATAGTCTCTTTCTCCATATAAAAGAAGGGAAGCCGCATAGCCTGGTTTTAACCATAAGAAGTATCTATCTATCTATCTATCTATACATGCACATGTATGTATATATATGTACATGTATAGTTGTATGTTTTATTTTTCTATTCATAGTTTAAAAATTATAGTTGATAACCAAATCTACAATTGAGTCACTGCCTAAACATACCTATTGACAAAAGATTCTTGCATTGATCAAAGAGGATTCAGTGAAATCTTGTCATTGCTTTTGTTTTTATTTGCACAGTCTATGATTCAAAACACTACTGGATCCTTTTTGTTGCTTTTGGAGCCTTTGCAATTCTGGGACTTCCTCAACTGATAATGTGTTTATCAACTTCATTACAAACTACTGCCATCTCTCAGAATAGATCATGACAAATCAGTTAGTCTTTTCACCGCTCTTGATGAACTCCAACACCACAGCAACTCTAAAAAACTCTTACTCTTTTCCATCCCTCACGTTGTGAACAAGCATTTATTCAGAAACAATGAGTCCCTCTCTTACTTCTTCTAAGTTTTGATTCATTTAATCTGATCTTCAGTACAAAAGAGAAGGCAGCAGCGTTCTGGCTGGAATTACAGATAAAACAAGTGAAAGCTCAAGGGAGGTAAAAACCTCCAAAATATTTATGCTATGAGGAGATATAAACCTAACACATAAAATAAGGCAAAATTGATAATTTTATGGTTATTGTAATACTAAGAAATGAACACTTTTAATTTTACGCTGTTTGTCTAGAGTATAATCCCAAAGTAAGGCGTTTTCTTACATTAATTCGTGCATTTTACCTCAAGGCCTGATATATGAACATGTAAATATTAGATTCATATACTAGGTGATTGGATTAAATATTAGATTAGATTTATTAGATTGATAACATTTGTAATTTAAAAGATGTTATTTATACATTTTTAGCATAAAAAATAAAAAAGTAAAACAAAGTAGAAAGCACATTTTATGTTGTTTTATATTTTATTTTAAAAAAATACTTCATATGTTGAAATTTTTACTCCACCAAAAATTTGTAATTATCAGTTCTGTAGTCAGCTGAATCATACTATTTTTATTTAAAGATTAAGATGATAGCCCATGAGTTCCAAATTGGTTGAGCTCAAATCCAAATTGTACCTAAATGAGATGGAAATATCTATTTATTATTGAAATGTAAACATCCTTGTTGAAAATCAAGGTATATTGTAGTATTTCAAATTTAAAATCCATGTTGGTTCTGCATGCAATTCATATAACTGGTTTTACATTATTGAATGATACTTTTTCTTCTGTTTAAGGAAAGGAAGGTGGCTCTTGAATCAAAGCTTTTTGGTGACTATAGTGCAAAAAATATTTTTAAGACACATATTTTATTGACATCTATTGAGGCATGAAGCTTTCTGGACATGGGATATCTCTGAATAATTGAAATTTAACTCTTTTTTTTTTTTTTTTTGGCGGTACGCGGGCCTCTCACTGTTGTGGCCTCTCCCGTTGCGGAGCACAGGCTCCGGACGCGCAGGCTCAGCAGCCATGGCTCACGGGCCCAGCCGCTCCGCGGCATGTGGGATCCTCCCGGACCGGGGCACGAACCCATGTCCCCTGCATCGGCAGGCGGACTCTCAACCACAGCGCCACCAGGGAAGCCCCCGAAATTTAACTCTTAAAAGATAAAAATATCTAAATTTCTATTACATATATAGATATTTCCTACTATATTATTCACTTTATTGAAAGGCAAGTATATTATGCTGATTCTTATGTGATATACAGCATCACTCTTTGAGATATTACTACAGTAATAAAAATTGTAACTTTTGTCATGTGCACAGAGATCACTTTAGGAGCACTCACATTTAACATTTTATATAATTTAGGCAACGGTTTGAGGTACGTACCAACATAATCCTTGCTTTACAGATAAGGAATCAGAGGTAGTAGTACCTTTTTGGAAGTAAAAAGAAAATGTGCCTTAGAAGCAAATTTGAGTTTGGACTCTGGACTCATCACAACTACACTCTATCAAGCAATAATCACCATTATAATACTGGTGTAGTGATAATGTCAGAAACTATTGAAATATTTGGTATTCTTCTCTCTCTCTACTATCAATATATAAACAGATTTCACTTTTTGAATTTCTTCTTTCCTACTTTAGTGTCATCCAGCTATGAATTAATGTTTGATAATGCCAGCTATCAATTTTTTTTAATTTATTGGAGTATAGTTGATTTACAATGTTGTTGTAGCCTCAGGTGTACAGCAAAGTGAATCAGTTATACATATACATATATCCACACTTTTTTTTTTTTTAGATTCTTTTCCCATATAGGCCATTACAGAGTATTGAGTAGAGTTCCCTGGGCTATACAGTAGATTTTTATTTGTTATCTATTTTATATATAGTAGTGTGTATATGTCAATCCCAATCTCCCAATTTATCCCTCCCCCCGCCTTATACCCTGGTAACCATAAGCCTGTCTTCCAACATCCATGACACTACTTCTGTTTTGTAAATAAGTTCATTTGTACCCATTTTTTAGATTCCACATATAAGCGATATCATATGATATTAGTCTTTCTCTGTCTGACTTACTTCACTCAATATGACAATCTCTAGGTCCATCCATGTTGCTGCAAATGGCATTATTTTGTTCTTTTTTATGGCTGAGTAATATTCCTTTGTATATATGTACCACATCTTCTTTATCCATTCCTCTGTTGATGGACATTTAGGTTGCTTCCATGTCCTAGCTATTGTAAATAGTGTTGCAATAAACATTGGGGTGCATGTATCCTTTCAAATTATGGTTTTCTCCAGGTATATGCCCAGAAGTGGGATTGTTGGGTCATATGGTAGTTTTATTTTTAGTTTTTTCAGGAACCTCTATACTGTTCTCCATAGTGGCTGCACCAATTTACATTCCCACCAACAGTGTGGGAGGGTTCCCTTTTCTCCACACCCTCTCCAGCATTTATTGTTTGTAGAATTTTTGATGATGGCCATTCTGACCGGTGTGAGGTGATACCTCATTGTAGTTTTGATTTGCATTCCTCTAATAATTAGTGATGTTGAGCATTTTTTCATGTGCTTGTTGGCCATCTGCATGTCTTTGGAGAAATGTCTATTTAGATCTTCTGCACAGTTTTTGATTGGGTTTTTTTGATATTGAGCTGCATGAGCTGTTTGTATATTTTGGAAATTAATTTCTTTTCAGTTGCTTCATTTGCAAATATTTTCTCCCATACTGAGCATTGTCTTTTTGTTTTGTTTATGATTTCTTTTGCTGTGCAAAAGCTTTTAAGTTTAATTAGGTCCCATTTGTTTATTTTTGTTTTTATTTCCATTACTCTAGGAGGTGGATCAAAAAGATCTGACAAAGAGTGTCCTGCCTGTGTTTTCCTCTAAGAGCTTTATAGTGTTCAGCCTTACATTTAGGTCTTTAATCCATTTTGAGTTTATTTCTGTGTTTGGTGTTAGGGAGTGTTCTAATTTCATCCTTTTACATGTAACTGTCCTGTTTTCCCAGCACCACTTATTGAAGAGACTCTATTTTCCATTGTATATTCTTGCCTCCTTTGTCATAGATTAGGTGACCATAGGTTTGTGGGTTTATCTCTGGGCTGGTTATTCTTGAAGCTGTGTTGTTTCTCTTATTTTCTACCTAGTTTTCTGTATATTATCTAAATTTCATGGGAAGTTTTGAGTCAAAGGAAATGTCTTGAAGTTGACCTGATGAAACTTTGAATGCATAGATGGTATGCACATAATGTCATAGTTTATTTCTTCCTATATTATTCACATAAATTCCATCTGAGTTGTTAACCTGGCTGAAATCTCTGGATAATAGAATGTTTCACAATTTGTCAGTAAATACCTAAGTACAGTTAATTCATTAGGGATGTCCTATTTTAACATATACTGAAATAATACTTTATAAGATTGCACATTCACTTTCGATGTGACCACAGAGGCAGAGTGATGGGGCCACAAATGAACAAATGCTGGCAGTTACCAGAAGCTGGAGAAAGCAAGACACAGATGATCTCCTAGGGCCTCTGGAGGGAGGCTGTAATACCTCCCTGCCCTGCTAACACCTTCATTTCAGCCAGTGATACTGATTTAGGATGTCTGTCCTTAGAATTGTGAGCTGTCATATGTCATGTGTATAATTCTCTTCTATGTGGTTTCTATGTGTTTCCATCTCTATACTTACTTGTAGAATATTTTTACACCTCTTTTCAGTTTTGTTGATCTATTGTTAAACAAATATTTTGAGCTCATAATTTCAGTTCTATTTGTCAGATAAGAAAATTTTATTTGATTTTTTTAAAAATTCTTCATTTATCTTCTGAAAATCTTTATCTCATCTCATTTTAATATATTACTTATAACAATTATTTAAAAATCTTTACTCTGAAAACTCTAATGTGTGGTTCTAGCATAATCTATCTTCAGCTGTTTCTATTACTTACTCTTTTGTCTTGGTTTCCAGTCATGTCAATTAATCAATCAGTATGTCTGATTATTTTGTTCAGTTTTGTAATAAAATACAAGCTACTGTGTATAGAAAAAATTAGAGAGAATTTGGGGCTATTAGTAATGTTATTTTTTTCTCAGATAGGATTTTGATTTGCTTCTGGGAAGAGAGCTAGAGGGAGGAGAGATCACATTAGACTGTTAACATATTCAAAACCAGGCATTGAATTTAATGACAGCTATATTTTCCCGGTTCACCCTTATTTCCATACTAGCAACTTCTCTGGTGTCCTAAGTAGATATCTAGTATGTATCAGTGTCCCCACCCCTTGGTGAGTTTAGAACTCCAATATTTACACACTCAAGCCTAAAATACTGACATAAATTCTGTTCAACCCTCAATCTCTCAGAAGAAGTTTCCTCCTTCCTCCCTGTCTTTTTTTTTTTTTTGAATCAGTACATGATTTAAAGAGAAAGTAGTACTGAATGTCATACAGACTTTCCTGCCTCCTCTTCTTTTTAGGATTTTGTTTCCTCAAGATATTGGTACCTTGGTAACTTTTCAATTTCAGTAAACAAATTTATTGACATCTGTATCATTAAAGAGGGGGAGGAAGAGAGAGATTAACTTTTTATTTCTTCTTTGAAGGTTAATTAGCTACAATATGTTTCCATCCCTGGAAAACGAAATGTAAATGCATTCTTCTAAACATAAAAGCTTCAACTCTAGAATTGTAAAAATTTTTATATTTATACTTTCCAGCATAAATGTCATAAAATAGATTAGATATTAGGCAGCTATATATTTTAATATCATTTCTTTTCTCTGTAAATAATGCCTATTGAAGAAATAGGCCTTCAGAAATGTGCTATTTAAATCATGAATTCTTTTAGCAAATATTTATTGGGCAAGTGCATTGAGCTAAACTTTGTGCAACGTTCATTAGCCCTGTGCTTCTTTAATTCAGAATTAAGCAGACTACTACATACTACTAGAGGAGACATGGACAGATAGTCTGCCCACTTGAACCGTAGTTAGTCTGCCAACTCTTGCATTAATTGGATGTGAGCTAAGCCTGCTTTCAACATTTTTAAATGTTTGAGAACATAACAAGAAGAATCTTGACACGTGAATATTGCATAAAATTCAAATTTCAGTAACCATAAAAAGGCTTATTGGAATGGAGCCACACATTTGTTCACACACTTTTCTGTGGCTTCTTTTACACTACAATGTCAGAATTGAGTATGACCTGAAAGCCCAAAAGATTTACTCTCTGGTCCACACAGAAAATGTTGACTAATACTTTACTGGACTCTTGATTTTATTTTTTGTCCCAAAACAAGATGGATTACATTTTGAAACTTGATTTTCCTTTTTAGCATAAAAAAATAAAAACTTTATTTTACAAAGTTTTCTGAAGAAGCACTCATATTGATTTTTTCCTACCTGCATAAACTTAGAAGGTATATCTGCATTTTGATTGTCTTTGGTTATACATAGGCAATGGGGTTTTGGATATTCCCATTGTGTATATAGCATCCCTTATGGCTCACCTTTAAAAAATCCAGAGTTTCTAATTTGTAGGAAAAGTTATCTTCAAAAATTGTGTTAACATGCCAACTTCAGCTCATTGAATCTCTTAGAGTCTTAGCCTGTATTTATCTCACTCTCCCTGGTTATATAACAACTCTTTTAAAATACTTTAGGAGTTCTATATGTCACTTTTCAGTATAAAATGCCACATCTATTTGAACATGTACATTTGCTCTTCAGTTATTTAGCAAATGATTTGATTTTTTTATATTCTAAAAAAAATAAGGCATATGTAGAAAAACGCCTTGATAATAATTTCCAGAAATAGTTGCAAGTGAGTACGGCTTAAGACAGTTTGGTTGGTGGGAAGCCAGATAGAAAACTCTTTTTTATTTTTTTTATAGCTTACCTAGTACACTACAAAAACTTTAAAAATTTTGCTTTTCTCTAGCGTGGCTTTAAGTTTAAAAAAAAAATTACTGGGCAACTTAAATATTTTCAAGCAAATGATTTGTGAATCAGGTCCAAGTGTTAATCCAAGCTTTAATATTTCTAATTAATTAACTTTGGCTACAGCAGCTATAAGCTGCAAAGCAAGGGATTACTGGTGACTTATCTGAGAATAAAACAAATGCATTATTTGAACAAAATATGTTTAAAATTGTTGCCTAAAACCTACAAAAGCTTTGAAGCATGTTGATATAAAAATCACTCTCAAAACCATTTAATTCCTTTACAATACTAAAATCCATTCAACTTAAAAAAATTAAAAAGTAAAAAAACTCTCAAACTTTAAATACTTGGAGATTAATCCCCTTGTCTTAAAACTCAAATTCAACCATTCTAGTGTTTGAATAGCCATTGAAGTAGAACACATATACAAACCAGAGGAGACATTACTTTCTAAAGGAAAAGTGTGTTGATTGGGTTGGGACACTTCTATTTTTTACCTACTTTTCTAGAAAATCTTGAATTAGGTAGTAAAATAATTTTATATTTTAATAAAGGCAAATTAATGCAAAATTCAGAGAAGTGTGACTTTTGGAGCTATAAAGAAACTTATTAATTCTATGATTTTATATTGTCTTGAAATATAGTTTTGTATGTTGACTTTACATAAAATAATGGCAGCAGAAGTTTAAAATCAAAATGTATAAAGTCATGTCAATTCTCATAACATATATTTTTAAATTATTGATCACATTCTTTAGGCCTTGAGGAATATAAATGAAGTGGAAATGAATCTGAATTCCCTCTTAGTGTCACTTCAATATAACTATAATCAATATTAATGTATTTGTGGTATTATATTCCTATTATAACCGTAAGTTTACAAAAATTAGAGAAGTATTGGAAAGGTGCACGTCCACCTTTTCTTAAATGATAGTTTATAGGCAATTACAAACCCTATAATACATGCACCCTCAAATGTATATATTTTTAATTTTTCAGCTTAAACAATATCAAAAATAAAATGGGAAAATCTGGGTAAAAAGGACATATTAAACATATATTTTTGCTTCCTTCTGAAACACTTAATAAAAAGCATTGAGTAGATTTTTAGATCACAAGCCCATAAAGGTGAGGCAAACAAAAGAGACAGAAAAAAAAACAAAAACCCAGCAACTAAATTTTGGAGGGCTTAAAGTAAATTGATAAATGGTAACTGAGTAGCAGACAAGAGAATGATGAATTCTAATCAGACAATAAAGAGTCTCATGCAACTTACATCTTAGAATCCTTCAACTCTTAACAATTTTGAGTTGAATTACCTCTAGAAGTAAGGGATCAATGGAGTGTCACTAAAATAAGATTTATTTTTTAAAGCAAAGAGATTCTCTAGGTGTGATTTCTAATATTCTATAGGCAAAAAAAAAAAAAATCATCTCCCATTGCAGCACAAAATTGCAAAGGTAAAGTTTATTTTTGGAGCTTAAAACATACTTAATGACCTACATGCTGACCATGGCAGCCCTCTTCTACTATTCAGATCCCAGCATTCTGGATTATAGGACGTTGACTTCCAGGTAAAATGGGGGGAGTATTTTCTTGGAAAATCCAACCATTCTCATAAGATTGGAAAAGAGATGTTATCAACACATATTAACCAAAGAAACTACCCATCTAGATAATATGGAACATATCCTACATTTGGTAAGCCATACCTTCTAATGGAGCTTCCAAGCAGCTTTTTATTCAGTAACTCTTAATTATGATCAGTCAACCAAAGATTATCGATGAAAATCCTCTAATTTGAAAGAGAAAAAAAGTAATAAAGAGAAAATTTTAACTTGGAGGATACAGTGACTATTTGTGGCAAAGGAAATATCAAATACCTTTGCATACAATTTGGATCAATTTAATTTAATTTTATGTTTGGGCAGTTCTATTTGGAAAAATTAATGCTTTGAGTATTTCTTTTTTTAAAAAAATAAATTTATTTATTTATTTTTGGCTGTGTTGGGTCTTTGTTTCTGTGCAAGGGCTTGCGGTGAGCAGGGGCCACTTTTCATTTCGGTGTACGGACATCTCACTGTCCACGGCCTCTGTTGTTGCAGAGCACAGGCTCCAGACACGCAGGCTCAGTAGTTGTGGCTCACCTGCCTAGTTGCTCTGCAGCATGTGGGATCTTCCCAGAACAGGGCTCGAACCCGTGTCCCCTGCATTGGCAGGCAGATCCTCAACTGCTGTGTCAACAGGGAAGCCCAGTATTTCTTATTATATGGAACAATTAATATATTAGAACTTTTAATTCTCTCTTAGAGGTCTTCCAAGAAAGGGAGACAAATAAATTATTTTTTAAAACTCATTCTATCTTTCAATTACCATATAGGTCCATTTGACACTTATAAATCTAAGATACATTACAGAACCTTAGTAATCATTTTCTTATAACAAAATATTTCACTGCTTCATTAATCTGTGAATTATTCATTAGTCATCTATTACACCCAAATAAGGGTTCAAATTATTTTTTTAAAAAAGAAAAGAATGTTGGAATCACATAGAACAAAGATGCAACAGTGAAATAAATTATTCTCCTTTAGTGTTTTTTGTTTGTTTGTTTGTTTTGTTTTGTTTTGGAATTGTACAAGGTATTGCATCATTTCTCTCAAAGTATAAGAGAAAAGTAGGGAATCCATCTCTGCAGTGTGCTTTTAGATTTCTTTAAATAAAACAGAGAAGTAAGATTTTTCATGTTTGGCCTATGATAGAAAAGAGAAGAAAATTGACAGAGGATTATATTTCACAATTATTAGATAAATCAGAAGATGAATTCAATGAGACTAAATAGACTTTGATTATGATGATAAAACTGATCATAAAAGTGAAATCTCAGACTCTTAGTCACTTGATATCTTACTTCATTTTCCCAACCTCACAAATTAATAAGAGAACAATATATTTCTAAAGACAAAAAAGAAAAATGTATTCTCATGCAGTTAGTAATTCAAAAGGAAGAACTTGATGATACAATGTTTTGGGCCAAAAGCTTAGTCTAAGCTAGTTTTCTGAAAGAATGTTAACAGTAGTTTTTTTATCTTTTATAATGTTTGCATACCAAAGTTTATTGACATGAAAAGATTTAAATGTTTAAGTTATTATTAAAATTTCTTTAAAAATTTACTATCCCTTCCTGATTATCCTTTTATTTTATCCTTTTAAAAAAACTTATCATTGTTTACTATCCCTTTATTCTTATATTTGAAATTAATCTTTTAAACATATAAAACATTGAAAGTGTCTACTGGAATCTTGTAGAAAATGATGATGATATTTTCTGAGGGATAATATTTCCAGAGAGAAGGCAATGCATCCATGAGGAAATAACAGAATACTATAAAAAGGAGGATCAAATTAACAAATGAGTATTCTCAGAAAACACAAATATGTAACAGAAATGACAAAAAAATCAAAAGAAGTGGAAAATAAAGATAAATATCTCATCAAACATTCAATTAAAAGACAATAACTGGAGAACAGTGGGAAAAAACAATAGTCAGAAATATTTTCTAGAAGATACAGCGTGCAGCTAGCTATGAGTTCTAGGAAAAAAAAAGAGTCTTGATTAAAATATACACTACCAAACGTAAAATAGATAGCTAGTGGGAAGCAGCCACATAGCACAAGGAGATCAACTCGGTGGTTTGTGACCACCTAGAGGGGTGGGATAGGGAGGGTGGGAGGGAGGGAGACGCAAGAGGGAAGAGATATGGGAACATATGTATATGTATAACTGATTCACTTTGTTATAAAGCAGAAACTAACATCATTGTAAACCAATTATACTCCAATAAAGGTGTTAAAAAAAAGATATCATCGTTGAAATAATTGAAGAAAACTTTTTAAAACTGAAGGATGTTGACTTTACAAGCTGAAAGAGTTCAGTTAATACCCAGCACAACCTACAAAAAAATATGCCCACGTTTCATTGCTGTGAAATGTTGTAACTGTGGAAACAAAGCCACTGCAAAATTTCAGAGAAAATACAAGTGGTACACAGAGGATTAATAACACCAGCATTGAAATTCACAAAAGAAACATCAGAAACTCAAAACATATCATCACAGTTCTTAAGAGAAATAGTTTCTAAACTAGACTTCTATACCTATCAACCAAATACGAGGGCAGAATTTGTACATAAGTTATAGAAATGGCTAACAATGACAAAAAATTATCTTATATGAAACATTTAAAATAAACTAATAGGGGATATAGCCACCAAAAGGAGACAGGAGGCCAGGAACAACAAAAAATATGTGAGCCAGAAAACAGGAGATCCTACAAAAACAAAGATGTGAAGGATTTACCAGTATGATGATGAAGTGAGGTCCCAGGTATACACAAATGTAGGACAACAATCACAAGTTAAAACAGTGGAACTTATAAGATAGTTATGTTAAAGATTCTCATCACTAAAGCATCTTCTCTAATTTCCCACTAATTTAAATCCAACTTAAGGAAAGCCATATTTACTAAGGAAAGAAATTATATATTTCACTGTAAAAACTGACTCCCCAAAGTATTTAAGGCATCACATCTGATTAATGAAATTGATGCCTTTCTCAAGTGACTAAAAATCAGCTGCATTTTAATCTTGTTTACGTTTTCTTGCTTTAGTTACAAATCAAGCTCAGTCCATGAATATATAAACTTACTACAAATAAGGAATTATCCTGCAACAATTTCTCACAATATTAATAATCAATGAATTCTTCAGCACTAATTTGTCATAAGTTAAATTTACTCCCATATAGTAATTTTAAGTATATGAAAGAAGAAATTGTCTCATTTTTAGTATTTTCTATATTTCAATATTTTAGATGATTTTGAAAAACTCCTTGATATTATCATTATTTTACTAAGTCTAGAAATCTGACCAAATGTATTAGCTTAAAGGGACTTATATGAGTGAAGCTGAAAAATTACCAATTTCCTGGGATGTAATCATACCAAGTTAATCTCTCTTTCTGAGAATATACCAGAAAATCTGCACATTAAATACCCCAGGGATTTTGAGTCAAATATAAATTTCAGGTTAATTCCCTTAAAAATGATTGTTAGCGTGATTTTTTGCAGTTTGTTCTTTGAAAAAGAATAATTGTATTAAATGCCATTAAAGGGTAGAACATGGGGCCAATTATAACTGCTTATTAAACATAGAGTGATTATATAAGTTAAATAGACTGAATATAATAAAACTGGGCATTTGTGGAGATTGGGGAAAACTGGTGAGAGAAAATGCTCCGTCAACAGAGAATAATGCGTTGCCAGCTGATGGTTGCCAATAAGACATTGATCTTAGCGTTGCCAGATCTTATTTTTCAAAGGATGATGAAAATAGACATTTCTAAATTTAAAGTCTCTTACCTTTTAAATCTAGGCAATCATTTTTTTTACACACTGATGGGCATCAACATGGACAACAAACACATCAATTTGTGAGCTGCCTTTATATAGCAGGCTGACAATTTGTGACACTTTACCTCTTACCATTTCCATGTGATGGGTAAGACGTTAATTGTATCCTGAAATTTATTTACATTGCTTATTTTCCAACCTTTATAGATTAAAAAAAAAAGAGCATACCAACTATATTTTTCCTTTGAGGAGTAACATTTTAATGAATATGTACCCGTATTTTTACTCCCCAAATCATTTACAAGCAGACACTTTTGTATTCAGAGGAGAAAATTGAAATTCTAATAGAATCTCTGATCTTCTTAGTGATTGTGTAATGAACAGTAGGACTGAATTGGGATCACAAAATTCTTGGCATGTGATTTATGTAAGTGAAGGACCAAGCTCTTTGTCTATAGGTAACATCAGATCAGGAAAAACTAAGATTAGAGATTCAAAGTACTAGAAGTTCACTACAAGAAAATCCTAGAACATCCTAGAAACATAAGCCAGGGAACTACGATAATTTTATCTGTCTCTTCTCTCACTGTATACCTTCCCAATCCCTTCCTCCACTCTGCCTTTCAATGGAAAGTCTCTATAACTAGGTAGGAGTGTGAATATAGAATCAGTATTGTCAAATTTAATATCATATAAACATATGTACTAGCATAAAGATGCTGTAGAGCCCAGATCCAAAATGTTTCTTCGACTCCCTCTCCCCATTCCACCCCACTGAAATATAAATTCTATGAGGGAAGAACACAGTCAGATTCAACTCTGTCTCCCAAGTGTAGAGAAAAGAGCCTGTAACATAGAAACTGATAAATAAAAATTTGCTTAAAGATGAAATTACAGTACATATAGCAATATATATTGGATTCCTTGGGGGCTTTCAAAATATTTGGATTTACTTTGTGTAGACATTTTTAGACTTTTCTTAAAAGGTTGTATTGGAAATGAAAGCATGAATTACAAGATTACTGTTTACTGACTGCCTATTATGTGTCAACAATGTGTGATGTGTTGTAACAGTGAATGCTTTTTTTTTTTAGCCACCTCATAAAATTATCATCACTGGGGAGATACTGATGAACTTAACAGTCATTAAGCACAAATGTGATACCTGCTGCAATAAGAACTAGAGATCACAAGGTGGATGGTGTACCTAAGCCAGAGTTAAGGGATTTCCTGGAGGAAATCTCTTCTAAACTAAGACTTGGAAAATGAATAGTAATTAGCTAAGGGTCACTGCTGAATAGTAATTAGCTAAGGTTCTGGTGGCTGAAGTTAACATGGAGGGAAAGAGTAAGGGACATGAGGCTGAAACAATCAGGGACTAGGTTGTTTTAATAATCTTGTAGGTCATGACAGAGAGTTTGATCTTTACCCTTGAAGGGACTACCTGAGTGCAATACAGATCATAACCAAGAGAGAATGTATTATACTAATCTATATTGTAATACCAGAGAAGTTGTATTGAGACTATCAGGAGGGATGCTATTTCAATAATACAAGGGAGAATGGATTTTGATACAAATCACCAGTACATCAGAAATGGGATGAAGATTGGAGAGATTTGAACCCTTGAAGTTGCTGTGTGCTAGGTAAAATAGAGTTGAATATCAATGATTTCATAGGGTTTAATATGTTAAATTGATAGAATTTCTTGGTTTATTGGCAGAACTGGAGAGATAAAAGGAACCAACTATGGTGCTGAAGTTTCTGGCTGGTGAGTTACTGGTAGTGATGTGATTAAAGAGGACATTTTCTCATTAATGAAGCCTTTAAAGAGTAACTCTTTGTTTTCTGTCTAAACTTTCCAATGTCAAAACTAATAAACTGACCAGGCTTTTACACTTTTTCTTTCTCTGTAAAATATTTGGCTTCTCCAGATTGGTTTCTTCTGGTTTCATGTTTGTGGAGATGTGTATGTTTGCTAAGAAATGTGATGTGGTTTGGAGAACTCTCTCACCTTGTTTAGATAAGACCGACTTATTGAAGAACAAGTTCAAGAATTATTGTTACATGCACACACACAGAAGCCAGTAGTCGATACCTTGTGGAAAATCAGTAAAGATATATTTACTTATAAAACATATTTTTCAATAAAATATTTATTATGACAGATTTTTTTCTGTCACTTGTCATTTTCAAAGCTATGAGCAAAATTCAGTACAAAATGAAGAGCATATTATCAGGAATGATAATAACATACGTATTCATACTTTTATATTGACCTACCCTATGTTAATTTCTAATTTCTTTAGCCTGGGGTGAGCTGGGCTGTTTCATCTAACATTATTATTAGAAATATAAATTAAGTAAAGGTTAGGACAGGTAGAGATTCTGTGTTTTGATTAATTTTAAAACATATGTTTAAAAAACAGCAATTTCATAGCCTTGTAAAATCCATACTGAAAAAAATATTTAAAACATATACTAATTTTAAAAGGTTGTTTAACATTTTGCTTAATAGAATTTAGCTCATTATAGGTAATTCAGTTTCTGTAGTACCCCTTTTTAACACAGAACCAAAAATGGTATCAGTTATTTGTTGGAACTTGCTCAGTGCTATAGTTAAATCTCTATGTATCTGTCAAACTGTCTTTCCAGAGCTGGAGCTCCTGTCAGAAATAATCATTTCATGGTCTCACATTCACAAAGGTGCAAACCCCAGCTATTCTTGCCTTTTTAATGTCAAAAATTGTGCAGACATGAAATGTTTGATAAAACTACTATAGACACACAAGTAAGTCCATCCTTTTTGTTTTTGTGTTTTGTTCTGTTTTATTTTTTCAAGAGCAGGTCCTGAAATACAGGTAATTTGCAGGTTTTAAAAGATGTAGCCAGGATAATTTATTAGTTTACTAAGATAGGTTAAATAAGAAATTCTTCCATTACGGTATGTCAATGGACATTTCAAAAGTAGAATCTCTAATATAAAGTTATTGAGAATGTTTGTTTATAAGAGCTAACACCTTCAAGATTTTGTTTAAATAAGAAATCTAGAATAGGCTTATTATCTTCACGCATGTCATAAAAGAAAGAATGACAATAAAGTTCTTATGATTCAATACGAAAACACTAAAATATACACATACTAGAGAAACTATTAGTTTATGTATTATTACAGGTCATACATAATTTAAAATAAATCATTTAAAAAATCAGAGATTTTAGAGATTAAATACCATTTTATGATATTGAAAGTCCTGTATCCTACAAAACTCTTTTATTAGAAATAGCATCTGCAAGGATGTTTAAATTATGTAGAATTATATCTACAATTTTATCTGGTTTTTTTTGTAGATGCAAGAAATATAGATATATTTCTTTCTTATATTGATGATATATCTTCCACTAGCATTTAGTAAGCTTCAGTTTCAAGGCCAAATACTGTAATTTTATTTGTTAGAATAATGGAACATGATACTTCAGATCTACAAGATAATTCCCTACATAATCATACGAAGAAATATTGGTAAAACGTCCAGTGGTGCAACATCTAAATCAGTATGGAAATGATATAATTTCATTGAGGAAAATTCTAATTTCTATGCTAATTTCATGAGATTGCACAACAGATGTTCATTTAGGATAGAGTCTTCATGGGAATTATAAAGACATCTACTGGCAGATTTTATCTCTGCTATTTACTCCTAAAATATCTGTTAAAAATATGGATAGCTTGTTTCTGCAGGGCTGAAATTTGCTTCTGGAGCTTCATAGTAGTGCCAGAACTTCTTATTTTAAAATTAATTAATTAATTTAGCCTCTTATTTTTAGCAAGCTTCTTGATCCTTGCTAAATCTGATGATCAATCAAGTTGAAGAACCACTCTTTGAAATAGTAAAAGAAATTTCCTGGTGTTTGTTCAGAATATCAGATTTTTCCCCTCTGGGTAATAGCCTTTATTCTAGCCCACTGGAGTGGATAAATGGCCAGATAGCTTGAACTAAAAGAAAATGTTAGAAAAGGGTTTAATGTGTAGCACTCAAGACTAGTTTGCTCACTGTGTAATAACTTACCCAATAATTAGAGTGCTTGGTTTCCAATTCCGACTCTATTCCTACTTAACTTTGAGTTTAAATAAGCTACCCAACCTCACTAAATCTCATTTTCTTTATCATTAAGATAAGAATTATAATGATATTTCTCAGCTGGGGAGAGAATTAACAGATCAATACATATTACAATATTTAGAATAATGTGTGGTATATAGAGTTTATTTTTTATAAATCATTATTATGTTTACTTTAATTATTATAGTTATTATTGATATTACTTAAATTGGCATTAGAAAGCATACTTGATAACCCAGAATATTTGTATGGAAAAAGAATTACAATTCCTGAATATATTCATAATCCCACAATATAAAAGTAGTGTCAAAATACCATCACATAATGAAACAAGAGTAATTATCCTGGTTGGACTAAGTTTTAGACATACCAGTTATCTCATATAAAGGCAAAAACAAGCAAGTAAACAAAACAAAACAAAACAAAACAAGAACAGAAACTTTTCCTTGATCACACATTGTTTTCCCAATGAGACATATGCATGAATAGAGCAACACTTCTATTTTCTTATTCTCAGTTACTACATAAAAATTTCTTTGCCAAGAGTAAGTGTTAATTTGGCACACAACGTGCTTTAACATGTGAAGACCCTCAGGCAAAAAATAATAACAGATTTATTAAAGGTATGAATAGCCTTTTTCCTGTGAAACAAAATGACCTAAAACTTACACATGAATAACGTGGCATTGAAATCCAGGCTCCGAACTCCCATTTCAAAACTCTCTCTACTACTAAAATTAAAAGAACAAATTTAAAAAAAAAAGGATTTAGTTTGATATGCCTTTCAATAAATGTTCTCTTTTCCATGGTTTCTGTTACTGAAGCCAATAAAATTTTAGGGTAGGCTTCCTGTTTTTATCACTTATTATGTATTCCTCCTATCCGTCTATATCCAAAATGGAATATACCGTTATCTCCCACTTACCAACTGACAATCTTCCACCCCTTCATTCATTTAATATTCATCCTTACATCTGATCTCTTTCAAAATATGTTCTTATAATATTTAGGAAGGTAGATCAAAATTATAAGATCTTAAACAAATAGTTACTATATTAAATTTGCCAAAGATAGAAGTAATTTACAACAGATAGGAAAAGTGTTATACATGTGTTAAAAGTTTAGTTAAAAATGTTAATAAATAAAATGGAAAGATGTAAGGAATTTTCTGTAAGGAAAAGATGTAAGGAATTTTAATATGTACTTTAAAATATTAAATAGAAATAAGATAGTAACAATTTAAAAATGATAATGACAATAGCCAAGAACAAGGGAATGATAATGATTTTCACAGATGTATTTGTTGTTTACTGCGACCATAACAATTTGTCACAAAGTTAGTGGCTTAATATAACACAAATTTATTATCTTAGAGTTCTGTAGGTCAGAAATTTGGTGGGTTTGGCTGGTATCTCTGCTTCAGATTTCATGAGTTTGAAATGAAATTATCAGCAGTGTTGCAATTCACTTCCAGACTCATTCAAGCTGTTGGTGGAATTCAGTTGGGAGCACTGAGGTCTTCGTTTGCTCGAGGGCTTTTGGCTGAGGGTTAGTCTCAGTTTCTAGAGACAGTGTGCATTCCTGGCTCTTGGCTGTCTTCATTTTCAATGTAAGCAATAGGGAGCAAGCCCCTCTCACCTTTAAAATATCTCCTGGTCTTCTTCCTGTGTATCTCTCTGCCTGATACTTCTGCCTCTCTCTTCCATTTTTAAGGACCCATGAGATTATATTGAGCCCACCCTGATAATTCAAGAAAATTTTGGAAAATCTGAAAAGTCCCTTTTGCAATGTAATATAAAATACTGTCACGTTCTAGAGATTAAGACATGGACATCTTTGGCGGAGTGTGGGAAAGTGGGAAAGGTAGGTATTATCTACCCACCTCAATATAGTTACAAGAGGATGATAAGGTGATAAATAAAGTATTTATTGAGCACTTACTCTGTAATGGGCTCTATTCTAGGCATAGAACTAAAGAAGTAATGTCCTTACACTTGTGGAGTTACAAACTAGTGAAGGAAACAATCAGTAATGTTTTATTACAATCTAAGATTATGTCAATTGCAATGAATGAATTAAAAACGCAGGTAAGAAGGTAGACATTGAGATGGGAATGAGAATGTACTTTAGGAGATGAATCAATTAGAATCTGGGGTAGTAAAATTTCAGGAAGAGGGAACAGAATGAGTAAGGGTGATAGTCGTGAAGGAGCTTGAACTATTCAAGGAAGAGTAAGAGGGCAAAAGTGAATAAGACAAAGGAGGGCAATTACATTAGAGAAGTAGAACATGGTGAAGAATTTGATTACTAGTCTTGGGATAACAAGAAGGTTTTGAACAAGATGTTAATGTTGCTGTAGTCCAATGTATATTTTATTATTTTACTATTTTTTGCCTTGGGATTTCCTCTATAATTGCTCTATTTTTATAACATCTAGACTAAATGAGGTTTAGAGTTGTTAAAATTATATTTCATCATGAGAAAGACTCATTATTCTCACTAAGTATAAATTCCAATTCTTTTTAACTCAAGAGATTTAGTAAATGTTCGAATACAACAAAAGACAACATAAGTCTTCAATGCTTTAGATTTATAAAATTTAAAAGTGATTTAATAATATGGCCCCGTAAACATAAAAATAGCCTTTCTTGAGATTTTGATTTGGTATAAAAATAAAAGAGAAAAAAGTTTGATTTATAAACATGTAAAAATGATGCAGAGAGGAACAACATAAAGAAAGCAAATAACTGTATTGAATGTGTTCTTTAGTCAAAGTAAATTTTGATTCATATTTTAACTTTCTGTGAACAAGTTTCTCCAGATTTCATAAATGGAACACAAAGTAATTTTACTATCAGAGTCCTAGTTCTGACCAATTTATGCAAAAGAAAATGTAGATTTTAAGAAATTTGCTTTCTACCTCTGTAAAGTAATGAGGCAAATAAACTACAGTTGTACTTTATTAAGCAGTAGATAAAACAAGATATGCACATTTTCTACATAGAATATAGAAATGATTAAATCAACATCACTGACTGCCCTTTATGATTAAAAATATTTAATTAGAAATAAAATAATTTTGTTTAATTGAATTGAGCATTGTCTCAAAGAGGCAAAGAAGTCACACTTTTCAAAAAAAGGATGCATAAACTTGAGTATTTCTTTTTCTTCTGTATCCCAAATACGTCAAGATGTCCCAGTGTTAAGACTGTTGCTAAATTCCCATGTCAAAGCAAGCAAGCTCTTCTGAATCCATTTAGAAGGGTTTACAGGAATTATAGACCCTGGGCTATCAGGCTATTTTCCAGATATGCTCTGAGTGGACAGTAAGGTCAAAAATACTCTTAGAAAAGTGGGATACATTTTCTTTCAGGATATATTTACGAAACAATGCAGCTTAGGATAAATTAAAATGAAGTAATCATTTTTTATAAAGCTGTCAGTTTTAATGCATACATTACCAAAAATGTTTGAGAGAATATACTATTCTATAGCAATTTAGGCTATCCTATTTTAATCATTTAAGGAAATACTCCATACCTTTAAATTAATGTATACAAAACAATTTTGAACATGTTTTAAAGATTTAGAAGCATGCAAGAGTACAACTGTGTTTAAAGTACTTCTGTCTTCCTTTTCTAGAAACATTTTTGGGTTTATGCTGTTTTGTTATGAGATTATCTTCATGAGTGAAGCTTGATTATCTAGAAGACAAATTGAATACTATTAAATTAACATTAAATTTACTAATATACTGAACTCATGTTTGCCAAGATTAAAACTTCTATAATGTGCTCATATTACAGATGGTCCCCAGTTGCTCTTTTTCTAGAAAAAAAAATCCATCGAAAAATGAGGGTGTGTTAACAGATTATGACCAAGTGCTAATATAGAATCATTATAGAACATTACCTACAGTACTGGGAAAAAGAATTCTGCATAATTGTCCAGAAGATCCTGGGATTTTGAGATCTACAACATTCCCAGTGGCATCACCCATTCAAAAGACTTGGCAAAGGAATCAAAAACTAGAATCAGGGCTTCCCTGGTGGCGCAGTGGTTGAGAGTCCGCCTGCCGATGCAGGGGACACGGGTTCATGCCCCGGTCTGGGAAGATCCCACATGCTGCGGAGCGGCTGGGCCCGTGAGCCATGGCCGCTGAGCCTGCACGTCCGGAGCCTGTGCTCCACAACGGGAGAGACCACACCAGTGAGAGGCCCGCGTACCGCAAAAAAAAAAAAAAAAAAATCTAGAATCAAAAAAAAAAATGTCAAGAATGATCTCTAGTTTCCTGCTTCCACTATGATGCAGAATGCCATAAAGATCACTCAAATCTTAGGAATAAACTAAGTAAATTACAAAATTATAACTTCATATGTGTCCATTAGAGACCAGAGAACAACCAAGTAACCTGAATTTCTGAAACCAGAAGAGGACAAGAAAACCAAGTAACATGAATTCCAAAGAAAAACAAGTCCCATGAAGAAGAAGAAACAGAACATACAAACTATTTTCCTTATTAAAGAGCATAGCAGGAAGAGGAACCCGTCACCAGGCAAGCTGGTAAGTCTTAGTTTGCTAGCTCTCTTCCTCTCCTTCAAATCAAATCCTTAAGCTCCTGAGGGAAGACAGAGAATATTCTAAACCATAGGCAAAAGCTTGTTGAGGAAGGATAGAAGAAGAAACTATCACTGGGAGAGAGCCAGGAAACTTCATTGGCATTGGATCCTATATTAATACCAACCTGAGTTCAGCTACTGATGGGAGAGGGGCAGAAAACACCCCTCCAAATGCAATCTCAGACACAAGATAGTGTTTAGAGCACTGAGAAACTGCACTCCCCTGAGGTTCAGAAGCAGAGGGATGCCTAACATTTCGGCAGAAAGTGGCCAACTAAGACCACATCACCTGAGACCACATCACGCATGCTTAACACAAGCCTAGAGGGAGTAGTAATATAGAGAAGTTGGCCACAGGGAGGGAGTGTGAAGAGCATGGTGATTGCCCCATCTGGAATGCAGTGATGTGATGTTGGTTGAAAACTGAGAGTGTGGAGTAGTCACTGAGGAAAACACCTTTTGCGACCTTATCCCAAACCCTCAGTATGCGGCAGCTTTAGCTCACCGCTATGAAAATTTGAAGTCTGTGCTAAACAGAGGAAGCATTTCTAGGATTAAATAGCAGCTTGTCTCAATTACTACTGTCCTACAAATGATGTTCATCATTTAAGCAAAAAAGTATCAAATACACCAAGAAAACAAGAAAATAAACTTTGTCAAAGGATACAGCAGTTATGCAAACAAGACATGGAAATAATGTAGATGTTGGAACTATCAGAAAGTGTCTTTAAAATAATTAACGTGTTAAAGGACATAGTGAACGTAGGGGGTGGCATACATAAAGAGGTACATAATTTTGCAGAGACATGGAAAATATAAGAAAGGATCAATGGCACAGCTGAAGAAGGAACTTCAAGATGGGCCAGTATAAATTATTCAGATTTTTAAAAATGAGAAGAGAGAGTGAAAAATAAAAAAAATAGAACACAGCATCCAAAAGCTGTGTAAAACACATGGATTTCAAATCCAAAAGAAGAAGAAAGAATAATACTGAGAAAATACTTGAAGACTGAAATATTCCAAAATTAGTTTTTTTTAAAAAATCAAACCATAGATTAACTCAGAGAATGCTAACCAGCGTAAATGCTAACTTTGAGTCATATCCAACGTTAGTGGACTTAAAAAATCAATTTGTAAGGTGTCATTTTTCCCAAATTCATCTAGACATACAGCATAATAAAATCAGAATGCGCTTCTTTTGTTATTTGTGGTGATAGAAATTAACAAAGTGGTTCTAAAATTTACATAAGGGCAAAGGACCTTGAGTAGCCAATTTTGAAAAAGAACATATTTGGAAGGCTTGCACTACCTGATTTAGGATTGCTGAACAAAGCCACAGTCCATCTAAATGCTGCAGTAAACACATTGCTGTGGTGTTGGCATAAAGATAGACATATAGATCAATGAAACAGAATAGAGAGTTCAAATATAGATGCACACATAAATGGTCGTTTTTTTTTTTTTACATAGTTGCCAAGGCTATTCGATGTTAAAAGCAGACTTTTTGCAATAAATAGGGTGGAGAAAAAATTGGGTATCAATATATAAAACAATAACCTTCAACCCAACCTCTCAAAATATATAAAAAATAACTCAAAATGAATTAGAGACCAAAATGTAAAAGTGAAACTGTAACATTTTCTATGAGAGAGAACAGGAGAAAATTTTTGTGACAAAGATACAAAGGTTTCATAGATAAGACATCAAATGTGTAATCCATTAGGTAAAATGATTGACACATTAGACTTCATTGAAATTAAAAATGTGCTGTATGAAAAACAGCCTATTAAAACAAGGAAAAGACAAGCAACAGGCTGGAAGAAATATTTGTAAAACACATAAATGATAAATGTCTAGTATCTAGAGAATATAAAGGACTCTCAAAATGCAGTACATAATTAGAAAACATACAACAAAAAAGTTAAAGAGACAATTTACCTTAAACGATATAAAGGCAACAAATAAGCTGATGAAAAGATTCTTAACATCATAAGTCACTTGGAAAATTAAAATCTAAATCACAATGGGGTACCACTATAGACATATTAGAGTGACTGAACTTAAAACGATCAAAAATGCTCAAAGTACCAAATTATGGAAGGAAAGAAAGTAGAACTCTCCTACACTGCTGATGAGAATTTTAAATGATACCATCACTGAGGAAAATAATTAAGCAGTTTTTTATAAAATTAAGTACCATATGACCCAGTTATTCCAGCCTAAGTGCTTCACCTAAGAGAGATCTGGGTAAAACATACCCAGATCTGTATATTTGTAAAAGAGCTTTATTCATAACAGCAAAACTAGAAATGACCCAAATATCCACATCGCGAGAATGGATAAACAAATGGGGTACATATGTTTAATATACAATACAGTAACAAAAAGGAACATACTACTTATACCTGCGATGATACAGATGTTTCCAAACATTATGCTAAGTAAAGACTACATACTCTGATTACAGGCATATGATTTTTTAAACTACAGGGACAGATATCAGGTTGTAGGTTCTAAGGTCTGGAGTGAAAGGGGAAATGGTTAGAAAGAGGTAAAGGAAACTTTTTAGATAATAAATGTGTTCAGTTGACCTAAATCACTGGAGAATTCTTATGTATTTAATCACTTCCTAATTTTAATTTTAACATATGTATATATAATTGTCATTTTCATATTTGCTTTTTATTTATGTATTTTGTACTATGTTTTTACAATTTGGTGCTGCATCAAGCATTCTTCTAGAATGATGGACATTCCTTCCTTTCAAAAATATGTTAGATACTTCAGATATATGCTCCTGTTGTATTTCTTCTACCATTGTTTTATATTCTATTTTATTTGCTAATGCAATGATCTGTTCCCTTTATACTTAATATTCTTGAAGTGTGTATATATATATATATATATATATATATACCTGTATATAAGCATCGGATTTTTATATCATATCTAATGACTATGAAAGACTTATGCGTTATGAGGTTCTTCACTGAGCCTAGAAATCTTCACTTAGATGATGGTTAATTATTATTTTGAGTGAACGTGTTTCAAGTGATAACAAGAAATTTAAATTTTTACTTCTAAAATAAAATCTAGTGAAGTCAAAATTGAATGCTATTGTGTAGAAATGTATATGTCTCTTTATTTATCTAAAGGCAACCTAAATGAGGTGTCAATGGCTAAATGCCTGGATCTCTCCAGGATTCAAGAGTCCTTGAAGATAAATGATCTTTACTGAAGACTAACTTTTAAAAGACATTAATCAATACAGTACATCTTTATCACACCCCAACACTGATTTAAATAATAAAGCTGAGAGTGTACGTGGCAAGTGGAGACTTCAAAAGGGATATTGTTAAGAACATTTAAACTGAGGTATGAAACTTGAAGTTTCCTCTAACTTCACTAAGAATTGATTTTTAGTGTGACTCTTATTTGTGAACTTCTCTCTGTGTGTGTGTAAATTCTGCATGCATTAATATGTATTATTCTAATTTTTTCTTTTTTTCTTTCCTTTTTTTTTTTTAACAAAAAGCCATAAAATTCTTACAGCTTTGTCATTAACGAGATAGACAGTGGAGATAAATGGACTGGAATCAAATCATGACCCTAACATTTGTTAATTAGGTGGCCTTGAATCTTCTATGCCTTAATTTCATCATCTGTAAAATGAGGATGACATTAACTGACTAATCTTATTGGATTATTTTAAAAATTAAATAATATAGTATGCATATAAATATGTAATATGTTAACTAAGACATTAAAATCTGTATATAAGCATTGGATTTTTATATCATATCTAATTTTAAATTTATTTAGTATGCACTTACATTTATTTAGTATGTTAGTTAAATTCTTATATATTTTTCCATTTGTTAAAATTATATAATTATAAATTTTAAAAATAATAAGCTTATCAAATCAAAATATATAGATGTGCTTGCCTGTGCTAAAACCTAAAGATATAATATTTAAAGAAAACATGGCACTCTAATCAACAAATTAGCAAATTTTTCTAAAAGAAAGGTATTTTTCTTGAGAATAGGTCAGTCTTTGAAATATATACCACCTCTAGGAATTTGAATTAAAGGATCTGGGGAAAATATTGAAGTATGTACTTAAACTTATGTATATAATGAGTCAAAATGAAAGATAAGGCTGTAAAGCAAACCAATTTATGAGCAAATAAAGTGTCAATTTCTGCATTAAGATATTTCTCCTTGGTCTCAAAAGACTAAAAACAATCTAAATGATAATTGCCTCTATGCACAAGATATCCCCCCCAAAGGGTAGATGGAAAGGGAAATCAATATTCTGTAGAGAAAATACTGTTTGGATATTTAGAATGCTGTATTCGAATATAGGGTGCACTGCTTATGATTTTTCTCTTATTTCTTTTGATCCTACTTATCCAGATTCCTCTCTGTACCCCATTATTAAAATTTAATAGGATAATCTACACTATCTTAAGGGGCTTTCAGAGATTTATGCGGAGTATTAACAACAATCATCTCTGGGCTATATTAGTATGTATACCTATATCATAAGATCTATTTCTTCACAGCATATCCAGCCTCACATACTATGTAAAGGTTGTGCTCTTGGCACTATGCCAAATAGGTCAACTTCTTAAAGTTGGAAAGTTTTTACTTTCTTTTTTTTTTTTTTTTTCTGTTTTGCGGTACGCAGGCCTCTCACTGCTGTGGCCTCTCCCGTTGCAGAGCACAGGCTCCAGACGCGCAGGCTCAGCAGCCATGGCTCACGGGCCCAGCCGCTCCACATCATGTGGGATCCTCCTGGACCGGGGCATGAACCCGTGTCGCCTGCATCGGCAGGAGGACTCTCAACCACTGTGCCACCAGGGAAGCCCTTTACTTTCTTTAAGTATGATGGAATATAATTATTTCATATCTGACCAAGGCATTAAAGAACCTGGTGCAATATTACAACTCCCAATGTCTCATTTTTGAAATTTTTTTCTTTAGTGCTGATACTTATTTTTCGTATGTAGATATGCATTCATAGAGTGCTTTTGTGAAAATAGAACAATTTTAAATATTTGAACAATTGTAAATGTTTTAAAAGGCAGAATGACCTTAAATGGTTTGCGTTCACTTTGGCTTCATCTCAGGAATACACAGAGTTGGAAAGGGCATCACTCCACACTCACAAAAAGAAAAAAATCCAGACAAAATTCCAGTCAGGTCCATGACTTTACTTGAACCCATCAGAACCTGACATTTCAGAGCAACCAAATAATCCAAAATCTAAAGAGACATAGACTCCTGTCAGGAGGTATAGGAAGCAAACACTATATTAGAAGGGCAAAGGATACAGGATGCTGGGTAAGAAGAATCAGCTAGAATAGTTGATGAATTGGCGATGGCCAAGAACAGATTGGCAGAAGAGCATGAAGCCCTAAATGACCACAGGTATAGGGAGGAATTGCACCTTCTTTTTGTCTTTCTTTTTCTTTTTTTTCTTTTTTTTTTTTAAATTGGAGGCTTCTGTAAGCATGTACCGTCCTGTTCTTGCCACTCCCTCTAGGAAGGAGTCCAGGGGCCTGAGCACGAAGCAGAGATGCTGAGGCCAGTGGCACCACTGATACTTGTGCTGGCATAGGTGCCTTGGGGATAACCCAGCACTGGTGAAGAAGCATCTTAGCCATGACCGTGCTCCCCCGTCCCACCCTGCACTACCCACCAGCTCCCAGTGCCCAAGGGCTGATGTCCCTAGCTCTTGCTGGAATTCCAGCTTCTTGATGGCCTTTTTTCCATGAACCCCAACAGAAGTGCACAGAAAAGGGGGGTGAGTCCTGAGAAAATTTGCGTTCTAAAAATGGCCTGGGGTAAAGGGCAGAAGCTGTTGTGGGAAGAGCAAAACACTGCATAAGACTCATTTTCCAGCATCAACTACGTGGAGGGGAAAAAAACCAGCTTTAATCTGTGAGAAGAGTAACACAAACCGCCATCAGTGAGGCACTGGGAACAACCATTGTATATGGGAAAAGGAGGGGCCTTCTACCCCTGAGGGAGGCTCAAGAATACCTTCTGGGAGCTGAACTACAGCTGGTAGGGGAACAGAACAAACTCAGAAGACACCCCCGACATCTAGGGACACAGTGATCTAGGAGAGGGTTAATCAGAGCAGCTGAGACTATCACTCCCCTGTCCCTCAACCCTAGGCTACCAAGTACAGGATAATAGTAACATGGAATGCTGCTGTGAGATTTGGTAGACAAACTGTATTACTCAGGGCTTTCTGGAGAAACAGAACAAATAGGATATACAGAGAGCTATAATAAGAGATTTATTACAGAAATTGGTTCACACAGTTATGCAGGCTGAAAAGTCCCATGATAGGCCATCTGCAAAACTGAGAACCGGGAATGATATAATTCAGTCCAACTCCAAAGGCCTGAGAATTGGGGCTTGGGGTCTGGGGAGGGGTACGGACGGGGTAAGTCCTGGTGAAAGTCTGAAGACCCAAGAACCGGGAGTGCCGATGTCCAAGGACAAGGGAACGGGGATGTCCTAGCTCAAGCAAAAACAGCAAATTCACCCTTTCTCTATTTTTTAGTTCTATTCAGGCCCTCAATGGATGGCATGAGGCCCACTCTGTTGGTGAGGGTGATCTTCTTTGATCAGTCTACTGATTGAAATGCTAATCACTTCTGGAAACACCCTCCCAGACATACCCAGAAATAATGTTTTCCCAGCTATCTGGGCATCCCTTAACTTCTAAGTTGGTACATAAAATTAATCATCACACAGAATCCCTCTGAGGTAAGTAAAACCCAAAACAAGGATGGTGAGGGGGCAGTCATCGAGTAACCTCTCATAACCAGCCTTCACACTAATCATGAGGTAGTTAGAGCAGTTGGAAGCCTGTGGTAAATTGTGGGTAACCATTACACAACATATTTTAAAACCAGCCTGACTCTACTAGATTAACATGAAGCCCAACCTCGTGACAAACAGGCAGAAAGGCATGACCATCTTCAAACAGGAAAAAAAAATTATATCAGTCTCTGCTGTTCTACACAAGATATCTTGTTTCAGCAAAATATTACAGAGTGTTTTCTAAAAAAGGGGAAAAAAAATCCCAACCAAAGTGACAGAGAGGTTGGAACTCTCTGGCGTGGGATTTGAGTAACTGTGAGTAATATGTTAAAGGCTCAACTAGAGAAGGTGGACAATGTGCAATAGCAGGTTGGTTATTTCCACAGAGATAGAAAATGTGAGAAAGAATAAAATGGAAACGCTCCAAATGTAAAACACTGTAACAGAGATGAATAATGCCTTCAGTGAGCTCACTGGTAGACCTGACAGCTGAAGAAACAGCGACCTTGAAGATACGTCTATAGCAATTACACATACTAAACAGCCAAGAAAAAAGAAGACTAAAAAACAAACAAAAAAAGGCATCTAAGACCTGTGGGACAGTATCAAATGGTATATGGTAGATATATATCTTGTGTATTTGGAATATCAGAAGAGAGAACGGGGCAGAAGAAAATATGTGAAGAAATAATGTTTGAGAATTTCCCAAAATTAATCACAGACATTAAACTTAAAAATCAGGGAGCTCGGGGGCTTCCCTGGTGGCGCAGTGGTTGAGAGTCCGCCTGCCGATGCAGGGGACACGGGTTCGTGCCCCGGTCCGGGAGGATCCCACATGCCACGGAGCGGCTGGGCCCGTGAGCCATGGCCGCTGAGCCTGCGCGTCCGGAGCCTGTGCTCCGCAACGGGAGAGGCCACAACAGTGAGAGGCCCGCGTACCGAAAAAAAAAAAAAAAAAATCAGGAAGCTCAAGAACATCAAACAGAATACATACAAACCAGAACAGCAAACACTCAGACATATTATATTCAGACTGGTGAACACAAAATAAAGAGGAAAAATCCTAAAGGTGACAAGAGAAATAAAAGACAGATGCAGGGGATAAAAACATAAGAATTATAGGAGTACACGTTCTTGCCAGCAAGAAACCATGCAAGTAACGTCTTTAAAGTGCTGCAGGAAAAACAGAAACAAAATGATGTCCATCCAGAATTCTGTCCTCGGGTTTCTCAGATAAACCAAAAATGGGAGAATTTGCCACCAGCAGAATGACAATGAAGAAATATTAAAGAAAAAATTCAGACTAAAAGAATATAATACCAGAAAAAAAAGAATTTATAGCAAGGAATTAAGTACACTGGGGATGGAATAAATATTAAATGAAGATAATAAAATTAGCTTTCTTTTGTATACTATTTTGTCTGAAACCATTTTTACATAAATATATAACAATACTGAAGGAATAAAAACGCACTCAGATCAATTCAATGAGGGGTTGAACATGCAAGCACTTTTATGTAGAAAATAGACAAAGTTGAGAAAATGGCACAAGTTCTCACATTTTTTTTTCCATGATGTTCTACAGAGACATCAGTATGGGCAACTCTAGACTTGCATGCACCATTTCCTGATAAACAGATATGTAGGGCATTGACTGTCTAAGGCATGTGTTTAGGAATGAAAAATTATGTGAATAAGTTAATATAGAGGGGCTCATTTTATTTTCTAACTTGTATGGTTTAGAATCTGATGTGAGAGGAGGATTGAGTCAAAGTACAGTCCCTGATGGGGGTACCCATCAAACGGTGTCTTCTCCAAATGTGTGCGCTCTTAATTGAATTCACTTCCTAATCATTTCATCGATTTCTATAAGAAAACAAAAGTTGATAAAATTGTGCCAATAGCTCAAAATATAATGAATAATTAATTTTAAATGTATCTGTTTACTCACTGTGAACATAAAGTACTTATAATTAGATCTCATATGAGTATAGAGGCAGTATTACAGTAAATTACATGTAGTTTCTATTATGTAATTATGATATAGGGTCAGGCCATTGTCACTGATTCTCTGAGAAGTAGTCTTCAAGAGGAATAGGAAGTGGTATTTTTAAATTGCTGTTTTTATAATTTAACTTTTTCATGGAATGCAGTTATGTCTTTTCTAGATTCTGTTAGTATGAAGTCTGACATTTGTCAGGTATAAAGAGAATGATGCAGTTCATTATTGACTTATTATCACCATCAAGTAATTTCCTCACAAGGAAGCAGTAAAACTCCTCCTTTTCTATCAATTACATCTAGCTGAGTCAGTAGTAAGAATTTCACAGCTACTTTTACAAACACTAAATCTTGTAAATGTCTAAGGACATTTACGTAGGCCAAGTAAATGTCCTAAATGTCACGGTCACTGTATATATACTTTAATCATGTCTTTCAATATTCTTTTAGTTTTCTTTTCAGAGTACTTTATTTCCACTGAAAAAAATTGATTGCTTAGGAATAGCCAATGCAATAAATTGAATTGGTCCTTTTTGGTTCATAAAATATTTGCCATGTCCTAAAATGTCAAAATACTTTAACTTAGTGTTTTCAAAAACTATGATTTATCATGCTGCCAGAGGTGAACAGTTAGGTTTCCTTCTTGAAGCAGATAATAAAAACAAACTGACGTTTTAAAATTTATGTATTTTAAAATCCGTGGAATCAAGTTTCATTTCACATTTTCAGCTATATTATATAAAGTCTTTTGTATTAATAAAAATTTATCTGACACACTTCTCATTCCTAAAAAATAAAATAAAAGTTAGTCAAGATGTTAAGCTTTGCTGAGGAGAATTCATTCTAATTTGTAAGAATTCCACATTTCCTTACTTTTAATAACAATTCCCTCCACATCCAGAAAACCATGCACAGTGATTATATGGCACAGTGGGGAATAAAATTTTTCTTTCACTCCATCAGCATTTCATATATAGTTTTTTTTCTTTATCCCACTTGTTTATAATAGGCTTAAAGGAAGAATGGCTTCTCAGATATCAAAAGGCAGTGAAGCAGCTAACATAGAATTTCATAAGGTTTTTGCTGGGTGGCAGAGCAGCAACAGCTGCATAAGTAGAAGCATTGCTGGGTGCACATGGCCTTTATCACTAATTCCAGGGCACAGTTCTCTTTGGTGCATGGCCAGTTTTATAATCAGGAGACAACAGAGAAGCTGCATAATGATGACTTTAATGATCGTTTTAGGAGAGTGAAGAACTAATGGTTACTATCTTCATGGTTAACGATGAAACATAAGTGATCATGCATACTTCTAGAAATATGTTTGAAATTCAGGTTTCAGGTCTCTCTAATGAGTAAATTAAGCAATATCGTGGTATTACAGAAGATACGTGAGGAATACATTTCCAGAGACATCTTCAAAATGAAGGAGAGTATTGTATAGAAGATAAAATGATAAATCATTTTAATACTAGGAATAAAATTTAATCAAGTGTATGTATATCATTTTAAATGTATTTGTGAATTTATTTTCACCATACATAACATACCTTTGTGGTTAAAAAAACAGTTCTTACATGCTACTTATGTCTTAACTTTAAAAAAAGTTATTAAATACAATAACATGCTCACATTATATATTAAAATATTTATAACTGTTAACATTACAGCCTCAAGAAACTGCTTTATTTCAATGTAAGTGCCACCACGACAGATTTTTGAAGAGATTTATTTCAGCAATAAAAATAGATATTAAATTTGGAGTGTACATTTAAAGTAATTACATAATGTAAACACACATGTTGGAGTAAGAATATGACATTTCTTGAGATGTCTTTCTATTTTGAATGACATAGTCATCTTTTTTTTTTATAAATTTATTTATTTATTTATTTTTGGCTGTGTTGGGTCTTCGTTGCTGCACGCGGGCTTTCTCTAGTTGCGGCGAGCGCGGGCTACTCTTCGTTGCCGTGCGTGGGCTTCCCATCATGGTGGCTTCTCTTGTTGCGGAGCACGGGCTCTAAGCGCGCGGGCTTCCGTAGTTGTGGTGCATGGGCTCAGTAGTTGTGGCTCACGGGCTTAGTTGCTCTGTGGCTTGTGGGATCTCCCTAGACCAGGGCTCGAACCCGTGTCCCCTACATTGTGAGGCAGATTCTTAACCACTGCACCACCAGGGAAGTCCCAGTCATCATTTTTAAACTAATGTTTTTCATGAGTAAGTTTTTAAAGCTCTTTTCATTGAGTCTGCATTTGTGTGACGGTTGGATGGTCTATCCGTATGTGATCAAAATTCCATCACCTGCTTCTCATGATTCTTGCCAGTAGTTAGACTTGTGGGTATTACTTACAAATCCAACAAAAATTAGTCCAATGATCTTGAGTAAGATATGTAGTTTGAGTTTCCGTTTTCTCATCCTTAAATCAATGGCGTAGGAATATATGAAGTAGACAGACCCTGCATACTCTCCTAGTTCTGTACTTCTGTAATTATTTGTGTCTGTGCATGTCATGCTGTATTAGAACTGAGAAATATGAGGCCAAAAACATATATTTTGCCTAGTGTGTCATTCTATTTTGAAACTTTGTGTTACTACTTAAAGACTAGAACTAGACACTGTGTCTAACACAAATAAGAGGAATTTAGTTAATAGTAACTTATCTGAAAAAACCCAACAAACATGGGCTTATATCATTTGAAAAAGCTTCCATGCCCCTCCTTCTCTGACCATGTGTGCACACACACACATCACACACCCCCAGGCACATAAACGTGTGCCTTCATGTAACACACAGTTCTCAGCCTATAGCGTGCTGTCAATTTTCCTTTGTGACTAAGAACTCTAAAGCATAAAAGCCGGAAGTTATTTTCCTTTGATTTATTTTGCTTCCATTTCTTCTTGTTCTTTCTCTTATAGTTCTTCAAGATTTTGCAATGTTAAGGAGCCATGCTGTGGGTGCTGGAGAAAAGGGAGCACTTTTGTTTTACTAACCTCAGGAAGGTTAGGAATCTCTACGTTTCTTCTTATAAACACCATCCAAAGTTTTCAATGTTAATTTTTGTGTCAGGAACACTTACCACACTGTTTCTGAACTACATTTTTTTATCCCGATGCTATGTCTTTGCTCACTCTCCTTCGATTTTTCCCTCACCATTCTCAATGTTATATATTGTTTTGTGGATTAATTTTTACAATATAATCAAAGTACTACATGCAACATAATTCTTTAAAAATGTCAAATAATTACAGTACAGTTCAATCATGAAAATCAAGAGTTCCCGCCGTCATCCATCCTCTCCCTAATATTTTATTGGTTCTAGTAAAAACTCTGAATTAATTAATGGCCATAACCATTGATCCTTGGCTGTCAGAGTAAAACAATGTTAGGTTAGTTTTGTTTTTTATATACTATATAATAGTTTTTTAACAATCTTATATCTCTACCTAAATAAAATGCCTTAAAATTTTAAAAAATGGGGCTTCCCTGGTGGCGCAGTGGTTGAGAGTCCGCCTGCCGATGCAGGGGACACGGGTTCGTGCCCCGGTCCGGGAGGATCCCGCATGCCGCGGAGCGGCTGGGCCCGTGAGCCATGGCCGCTGAGCCTGCGCGTCTGGAGCCTGTGCTCCGCAATGGCAGAGGCCACAACAGTGAGAGGCCCGCGTACTGCAAAAAAAAAAAAAAAAAAAAAAATTAAAAAACTGAAATGCCATTTTCTGCATTAAAAATGATATAGGTTAATTTTTTTAAATTATATATAAACCTCACATTTCAGACACTTAAATTGTACTTAAGAAGTTTTATTTCTCTCCCCCAGAACGGCCAACTGTAGTTGGACAGTCAGGTAACATAACTGGTTATACTCCATGAATTTACCCAGGCACCCAGGTGTCTTCATTCTTATTTCTCTGCTTTCCTCCAGGGTGTCTTACTCACCTGCTTGACAGAGCTGGTTCACTAGCACCACATTTAGTTTCTTTGGGAATGAAGAAAGAAAGCAAATAGAAGACTGTCATTTTAATTTTTAAAATTTGTGACCAGAAGCTGTTCCTATACCATTGGCTTGAATTTAGTCACATGGCCACATCTGGCAGTAAGACAGCCTGGAAAGGAAGGTTTCTAGCTTTGCATAGAGTCCTATCCCTAAGTGGAATTAGGGAAGAATAGGTAATGGGGAAAATTTAGAAGTCTGTCATAGGAGAAAACCAGTAAAGACTTAGAAATAATTAAAGATCTCAAAACTTCTCAGACACCTTAAATACAGAGAGACTAAGGGTTGTATTGTTTTCAAATTATAAACTTGCTGATTAAATCTGCATAAAACTAAGGGAAGTATTTAGAGCTGTGGCTTTTCCTACCTTTCTCCAGTTTCCTGGTCTTACACTGTGGCAGCTGGCATCACAAGAGGGATATTGCTGTAAAAAAAAAAAAAAAAAAAAAAAGAACCTGAATTGGTTAAACAGCCAGGTAGTGAACTGTAGCAAAACATTTGGTAAATGTTGCCTGTGTGATGACCTAAGCAAGAGATCCTGAACTTTGAGATAAATGAAGTAGGTAGAGAAAACTCTTGTAGTTTCTCCTGTTGAAGGGGTGAGTATGGTGCAGTTAAAGTAAAGAGACTGCATTTAGACAGTCAGTGGCAGGAGGGTGAATTGTGGAGGATAACACTAATTGTTCCCAATATCCATTTTCCTTTGCTTTTATGGTAATAGAAACACTCATATTTTAGCAGGTATACAGCCACCCAGATGGAAACTAGATTGTCCAGTCTCTCCCACAGCCAGGTACGACGGTGAGATTAATTTTCCATCCACCGGAGTGAGTTAAATTCTCAGGTCATGTTATTTAAAAAGGAAGTTGCCTGCCTTCCACATTCTCTCTTTCTCCACCCATGTGTTAGTGTGTGAAGGGGTGGTGTTGTCCAGTCAGCTCTAATCAAATAGATTGGATATCATCCCATGATGAATGAGAAAAAAGACCAGGAACCTGGGTCCTTGGGAGACTTTGCGGAATAAAATGTCTTACCTAGTTTTGAACTTCTTACCTTTCACCTTATAAGAGAAAAATTAATCTCTATTTCATCTGATCCACTATAAATGTTTATGGCATCTTGGCATGTATTCTTACTAATACATAGATGCTCCTCGAAGTATTATGCTTAAACAGATTTTTTTTCTTTTTTTATCAACTTGAGCTATATTCTCTTCACTTCCTCCTTTAATAGCTAAGGACACAATTGACATAATTCTTCATCCCTTCCTACCACTTTAAGGGTTAACTCTACATTTCAAAAAGTACATTTGTATTTCTATTTCATATTCCACTACCCACAACAATATTTCTATTCCTATTTCATACGTTAAAGATATTAGACTTCCCTACCTTCCATTTACCTTTCTTCTCAAATTTCAGTTCCCAGACTTACCAGTTGTGTCTTTTATGTCTTCCATGATGATAGCAATTTTTATTCTCTTTGTAGCACTAGTTCAGTCTTTTGTGATTTCAATTATAGGATTTAAATTGATTCTCCACTTTGGAAGTAATTATTAAATTTTAGAATTCTATGGCTATGTAAGTACACCACTTTTGAGAAAAATACTGTGTTAACATTGGATTTCTCTCGTGCATGGGTCTAATGTCACAATCCCAGTGCCACGCAAGGAATGTTCCCAGAACTTAGTTAGAGATTTTCTTTTTTTCCTTCGAGATCTCCTTCCTGGTGAATTCCATTCAGTTAGTTCATTATAATGCATACTTCTCTAGATTTGCAACTTATATAATTTCATGGGACTCCCATTTATTACTGTCTTGAGTTCCTTAGGTATTTGTCCTTGTTTTCTTCCTTAGTCCCACTGGGGGTGCAGAATCTGAAGTTAAAATCAAAAGGAGGTAAGTGGAAATAGAATTATCAGTTCAAAGTCATTTCCCTTAAATTCTGAAGCAGTTTCCCCATCATCTTTTAATAACTAGCTGAAGAAATTTTTTAACAGTGTGATTCTCATTCTGTTAGATTCGAATATTATGTATTTTTGTTCTCTTTCTTTTTAAGTCTTTGGAATATTTAGATTTGCATCTTTTTAAATGGCATAACAATATATATTTTGACATATTTAAAATATTTCTTTAAAGGTGAACAATCTTTCATTGATTCTGTTTAGACATTATAATCTTTTCTATTTTAATTCCTATGCCATTCAGCTGTGGGATATTTTTTACTATTATATTCCTGCTATTTTTCTTCTCCCCATTTTCTTTCAATGCCCTTGAGATGTCTAATGTCTAGCTCAGATCCCATTTGCTACTTGAAATCACACCAGGAATGTGCAGCCTGCCTTAGTTTCCTTAAATATTAATAGCATTAATGCTCCTCTTAACATTAATAGCATTTAAAATTAGCATGTGAGGTTTGATATGTGTATGTACCTCTATGTGGAGTGTTGTGTGTATACCTTTAAGTATTCTCACTATAGTTTTTCATAGTAGTTTTACCTTAACTTAATTACAAAATTACAAAATCTTGAGGCACTCAATTTTTTATTGATTTTTATTCAACTTTTTAATTTATTTTATTCAATTTTTTAAATTTTTTTATTCAATATTCAATTTTTATTATTACTCAATAATATTTTAACTCCTGTGCTTACTTTGTCATTTCTTCTGCTAAATCCTCCATAATTTATAGTGATTAACAAAATATAGGTAATCAAAAATACCTGCCTTACAGTTGATGTAAATGGTTTATGACCCTACTTATCACATTAGAGCTGCACAATTTTTTAAAATTTCATTTGGTATATCTTTGACTTAGGAAGTGTTAAATACAGATGTTGTTAATAGTATGTTGAACAGTAACCTTTCTTTTGAACAATCAACACTCTTTTTTTCTCATTTTATATATCTGGTCATCTCCTGTACATCCTTCAATCTATTTCATTCTTTGTTTTCCCAAAATACGCATATAAATTTTCTCTGTAGTATGAAATCATCTCTGAATAACTTTTTTATACCACTCAATTTATTAGTAATATTGCTTTGCTTAAATCCAACCCTTTCAACAAATCTGTAGGGTAGCTACTTGGTCTTCTATTTTTTCCTTTACCTGTTAGTACCACTAGTACCATTAGAACCATTAACAGCAAATCAATACATGGTTTTTGAATGAAATCAGTTTAATAAACAGAAAACAGTTTAGCAAACAGTAGGCATGAGACGGCTTATTAATGGTGAAAATATCACATTTTAAATGTTCCCATTTCTTCCATACAATCCCAACTGGTTTTACAGAGCCCATTTTTGAGGCCACATGCACCCTTTCCTCCACAGCCAGTGTCATCTTGCCCAGAATATAGGCTAAACTCATTCAGGTCAGTGTTAATAAATCCTACCTTCGGTCCTGTAAGTTAGTTTCCCAGGGCTGTCATAACAAATTACCAAAAGCTTGGTTCTTAAAACACAGAATTTTATTCTTTCATAGTTCTTGAGCCAGAAGCCTGAAACCAAGGTTTTGGCAGGGCTGCGTTCTCTCCAGATGGTCTAGGGAGAATCTGTTTTTTACCTCTTACAGCTTCTGGTGGCTGCCAGCATTCCTTCTCTTGTGTTTACATTGCTCCAATCTCTGCCTCTTGCTCTTCTGTCTTTTTCTGTGGGTCTGTTACAAGAAACTTGTCATTGAATATAGGGCCCACCTGGGTAATCCAGGACGCTCTCTTCATCTCAAGACTCTTAATTTAACTATATCTGCAAAGACTGTTTTTCCAAATAAAGTAACATTCACAGATTCCGGGGATTAGGGTGTGAATGTGCCTTTTTTAAAGGGCCACTGTTCAACCCAACACACTCTGATCACTTACTTAGCACTCTCCTCTTCGATAAATACATACACAGATTTTTACTTCTTTCATCAACACAAGAATTGAACAGGAACATGCAACATGTTTTAAAAAAGAGCATAAAAGGTGTTTTTCAATTTCTTTCTGTACCCATTACTGCACTGTCAGAGATTGAGAGGTATCATTTCTAGCTATTTGTCTTATCTCTTCTATTAATAGGACAGGAAAATTGTAAAGAATTTTGCATTGCTCTCTGCTCCAGCTTTCTCCAAGATGATATTTCACTGTGGGAAATTCTGCTCTTAACAAAACAAGATCCTTCTCACTTTCTTTCCCTCTCAGCTCCTTTCCTTTTTTGCAGCTAACTTTTTTTAAATAAACATCTTTATTGGAGTATAATTGTTTACAATGGTGTGTCAGTTTCTGCTTTATAACAAAGTGAATCAGTTATGCATATATATATGTCCCCATATCTCTTCCCGCTTGCGTCTCCCTCCCTCCCACCCTCCCTATCCCACCCTGCTAGGTGGTCACAAAGCACTGAGCTGATCTCCCTGTGCTATGCGGCTGCTTCCCACTAGCTATCTATTTTATGTTTCGTAGTGTATATATGTCCATGCCACTGTCTCACTTTGTCCCAGCTTACCCTTCCCCCTCCCCGTATCCTCAAGTCCATTCTCTAGTAGGTCTGTGTCTTTATTCCCGTCTTGCCTCTAGCTTCTTCATGACCTTTTTTTTTTTTAGATTCCACATATATATATGTTAACATACAGTATTTGTTTTTCTCTTTCTGACTTACTTCATTCTGTATGACACACTCTATGTCCACCCACCTCACTACAAATAACTCAATTTTGTTTCTTTTTATGGTTGAGTAATATTCCATTGTATAAATGTGCCACATCTTCTTTATCCATTCATGTGTTGATAGACACTTAGGTTGCTTCCATGTCCTGGCTACTGTAAATAGAGCTGCAATGAATATTGTGGTACGACTCTTTTTGAATTATGGTTTTCTCAGGGTATATGCCCAGTAGTAGCGTTGCTGGGTCATATGGTAGTTCTATTTTTAGTTTTTAAAGGAACCTCCATACTGTTCTCCATAGTGGCTGTATCAATTAACATTCTCACCAACACTGCAAGAGGGTTCCCTTTTCTCCACACCCTCTCCAGCATTTATTGTTTCTAGATTTTTTGATGATGGCCATTCTGACCGGTGTGACATGATATCTCATTGTAGTTTTGATTTGCATTTCTCTAATGATTAATGACGTTGAACATTCTTTCACGTGTTTGTTGGCAATCTGTACATCTTCCTTGGAGAAATGTCAGTTTAGGTCTTCTGCCCATTTTTGGATTGGGTTGTTTGTTTTTTTGATATTGAGATTCATGAGCTGCTTGCAAATTTTGGAGATTAATCCTTTGTCAGTTGCTTCATTTGCAAATATATTCTTCCATTCTGAGGGTTGTCTTTTGGTCTTGTTTATGGTTTCCTTTGCTGTGCAAAAGCTTTTAGGTTTCATTAGGTCCCATTTGTTTATTTTTGTTTTTACTTCCATTTCTCTAGGAGATGGGTCAAAAAAGATCTTGCTGTGATTTATGTCATAGAGCGTTCTGCCTATGTTTTCCTCTAAGAGTTTGATGGTGTCTGGCCTTACATTTAGGTCTTTAATCCATTTTGAGTTTATTTTTGTGTATGATGTTAAGGAGTGTTCTAATTTCATTCTTTTACATGTAGCTGTCCAGTATTCCCAGCACCATTTATTGAAGAGGCTCTCTTTTCTGCACTGTATATTCTTGCCTCCTTTATCGAAGATAAGGTGACCATATGTGTGTGGGTTTATCTCTAGGCTTTCTATCCTGTTCCATTGATCTATATTTCTGTTTTTGTGCCAGTACCATACTGTCTTAATTACTGTAGCTTTGTAGTATAGTCTGAAGTCAGGGAACCTGATTCCTCCAGCTCCATTTTTCATTCTCAAGATTGCTTTGGCTATTTGGGGTCTTTTCTGTTTCCATACAAATTGTGAAAGTTTTTGTTCTAGTTCTGTGAAAAATGCCAACGGTAGTTTGATAGGGATTGCATTGAATCTGTAGATTGCTTTGGGTAATAGAGTCATTTTCACAATGTTGATTCTTCCAATCCAAGAACATGGTATATCTCTGCATCTATTTATATCATCTTTAATTTCTTTCATCAATGTCTTATAATTTTCTGCATACAGGTCTTTTGTCTCCTTAGGTAGGTTTATTCCTAGATATTTTATTCTTTTTGTTGCAGTGGTAAATGGGAGTGTTTTCTTGATTTCACTTTCAGATTTTTCATCATTAGTGTATAGGATTGCAAGAGATTTCTGTGTATTAATTTTGTATCCTGCTACTTTACCAAATTCATTGATCATGTGCAGTAGTTTTCTGGTAGCATGTTTAGGATTCTCTATGTATAATATCATGTCATCTGCAAACAGTGACAGCTTTACTTCTTCTTTTGCGATATGGATTCCTTTTATTTCTTTTTCATCTCTGATTGCTGTGGCTAAAACTTCCAAAACTATGTTGAATAATAGTGATGAGAATGAGCAACCTTGTCTTGTTCCTGATCTTAGTGGAAATGGTGTCAACTTTTCACCATTGAGGACGATGTTGGCTGTGGGTTTGTCATATATGGCCTTTATTATGCTGAGGAAAGTTCCCTCTATGCCTACTTTCTGGAGGGTTTTTTATCATAAATGGGTGTTGAATTTTGTCGAAAGCTTTTTCTGCATCTATTGAGATGATCATATGGTTTTTATCCTTCAATTTGTTAATATGGTGTATCACATTGATTGATTTGCATATTTTGAAGAATCCTTGCATTCCTGGGATAAACCCCACTTGATCATGGTATATGATCCTTTTACTGTGCTTCTGGATTCTGTTTGTTAGTATTTTGTTGAGGATTTTTGCATCTATGTTTATCAGTGATATTGGCCTGTAGTTTTCTTTCTTTGTGAAATCTTTGTCTGGCTTTGGTATCAGGGTGATGGTGGCCTCATAGAATGAGTTTGGGAGTGCTCCTTCTTCTGCTATATTCTGGAAGAGTTTGAGAAGGATAGGTGTTAGCTCTTCTCTAAATGTTTGATAGAATTTGCCCGTGAAGCCATCTGGTCCTGGGCTTTTGTTTGCTGGAAGATTTTTAATAACACTTTCAATTTCAGTGCTTGTGATTGGTCTATTCATATTTTCTATTTCTTCCTGGTTCAGTCTCGGAAGGTTGTGCATTTCTAAGAATTTGTCCACTTCCTCTAGGTTGTCCATTTTATTGGCATATAGTTGCTTGCAGTAATCTCTCATGATCCTTTGTATTTCTGCAGTGTCAGTTGTTACTTCTCCTTTTTCATTTCTAATTCTATTGATTTGAGTCTTCTCCCGTTTTTTCTTGATGAGTCTGGCTAATGGTGTATCATTTTTTTTTTATCTTCTCAAAGGACCAGCTTTTAGTTTTATTAATCTTTGCTATCGTTTCCTTCATTTCTTTGACATTTGTTTCTGTTCTGATGTTTATGATTTCTTTCCTTCTGCTAACTTTGGCTTATTTTTGTTCTTCTTTCTCTAATTGCTTGCCGTTACCTTTTAACCTCACCTCTTTTTCAATTTGAGTCAGATCATTCTTAGAGTAAGTATATTAATCTTCATTGACTAAACACTTAATACTGACTCTAATTGGCATAAGTTGTTTGTACTACTTTTGTCTTTTTTTTCCTCTTCTGTGAGATATCACCTTATGCCTGTCATAGTGGTTATCATCAAAAGACAAGGGATAACAAGTGTTGGCAAGAATGATGAGAAAAGGGAACCCTTTTTAAAACAGTAATATCCCTCTCTCTGTCTTTGCTCCCCTAGAGCTAATTGCTAACAAAACAATTGGAATAATTCCCTCTAAGCATAAGATAGATCTTTTCACTCTTCTGCTCAGAATCCTCCAATGGATTCCCATTTCATTCAATAAATATTATTTTATTCAATAATAATGTTATTCAATAAATGAAGTTCAATAAATAATTATAAAATAGGCTTACAAATCTTATCATAACACCACTATGATCTATCTGACTCCATTTTCATTTATTGTGACCCAGACTCTTCTCAAGCCATGCCTCTCTAGCCTATTCCTTACTGTTTCTTGACCATACTGGATATTCTACTGTCCAAAATTCTTGGTCCTTTCCTCTTTCTAGAACTATATTCCTTCAATTAGTTGCATTTCTCATACCCTCCATTAGGTCTTTTCTTAAATGTCACCTTCTCAATGATTCTTTAGCTAACATCCTTTTTAAGTTTTAGTTCATTTCTTGGCACTTTCTTTCCCTTTTCATTGTCTTGTTTTTATCTGTAGCAAATAGATATAGTTTTATCCATATCCATATCTACCATCTGAATTACATACTATGTATTTGCCTGGTTATTTATATTATGTATTTATAAAGTAACCTGCATGAGGTCATAAATATGGTTTCTTCACTTCTGTACTGACATACACATGGTGCTCACTAAATAGTTGTTGAATGGAAGGATATTTTAAATGCCCAGAATGCATTTATTTGAAAATTATTTCCCATATGTTTTTATTACTTCTTGAATAAAAATCTATTTATATAGAAGGAAATACATGACTCATTAACAAAAAATTAGGAACATAACTTTCATGTTACTGCCTTTTTAATTAGAAATCTACTCAATGCTGTGTGGTGACCTAAATAGGAAGGAAATCCAAAAAAGAGGGGATCTATGTGTACATATAGCTGATTCACTTTGCTGTACAGTAGAAACTAACACAAAATTGTAAAGCAACTATAGTTCAGTAAAAATTAATTAAAAAAAAGAATTGAGAAATAAATGTAAAACCTCTAAGTGAACTTGTACATTTCTAAGCATGATATTATTTTTGCAAGTCAACAACATTGTTTTTAACTGTAATAGGTTTCATAATTACAAACAATTGAGATTAATCATGAATAATTTACTTACTTTATTATTCTCACGCTAATTATTTTTTGCTGTTGCAAACTGTAAACAATTTTTGCTTCTATAGTATTTAAAAAACCCCTATTTAGCCTATCAGTGAATGCTAAGGAAAACATGTTCAGAAGATTTTGGTATGAAAAATGGGCAATTTTGATCATCACTCTATGAAATTTTAAAAAGTGAAACTTAAGGTATGAGGGAAAGAAAATAACTAATATATTAGAATTCAGATTTCAAAAAACATATTGGAGGTAAATACAATGAATTCAACAAGTGTTCAAAGTTTCATCATTCACTGTATAAAGCATATCCACAAATGAAACACGTTAATTAGTTTTGTTTTTCTTAAAGTCAGCAGTTTTCATAGTGTTTAAAGGCAATCTTTTTTTAAACTATATAGTAATTCACACATTTGTGACCTCTAGCTTTATGAATAAATATAATAAAATTGAAGCAATGCCCAATTACCTAAATTGTAAATAAAGAAAGTGCTAATTTAAAGTGAAGGCTTAATGCTTATTCCTCTCCTCAGATGTATGCAAGTGTTAATGGAGTTTTTGCCTTAATAGCCCATGTAATTGTCACTGAAATCCTCAGTCATTGCTCATAGTGGTTATTAAATCTGAACAAATATGGCCCCCACCCTTTTACCCACTCCATATTTTTTATGCCTTGAAATATCTTTCTCAGTGAAATGTTTTTGTTTGTGCAAAAATTTTTGGTGAAACTTCAGAGTACATAAATATAATTATGATGCAAGATTTTTCTCCCTTCTGAGAGAATTTGCCCCACCCATGACCCTTCTAAGAAAATCTGGTACACTCAGAGTCCTAGAGCTCTCAGGAGGAACCTAAGCTGGTATGTTTTTTAAAGAAGACCTCACCCTTCCCTTCCTTTGCACAGACTTAGGGTTGAGAATAGAAACCTAGCAAAAGTAGGGTTCCCTTTCTGGAATTTATAATTGGGTCCCTGAGTGAGTGAGTCAATGATCTTAGGACTGACTTGCTATAGTGACCTGTAAAATCAAAGTGCATTGAGAAATTTGAAAGGTTCAGTTTTGTGCGTATAGCAGCAGGGCCCTTGAAGAATGACATTTATCTTCAAAGAGAGTATGGACCAGTTGTATAGGGCAGGACTTCACTGTTGTATTTGGCTGTTGCTTCCCAGCCAGGTGCCTGGGAATCAAGACAGTAACTCCTAGTGGTTTCAGAATCAAAAACATTAAGGTGAATCCCAACTCATTTAGATTTCTTCTGTTTACAAATATCTTTAACCCCATTTTTATTAACATAGTTATATAATAGCTATTTATATGATTGTAGATGTACCCATTAAATGATAGCTCTTGTGAGCTCTATTTTCTAACTAGAAATAAATATTAAAATGCCATATTAGTATTGTATCATTGTGTTAAAATAATAAAAATATTAGTAACAGAAGTCATCCTATCTTGAGATGTCTTATGCGTATACAAGCAAAAAGATTTTTTCTGGCTAATAAAAATGACTTTTTTTTTTTTTTTTAGTTTGAGAGTTATAGAGCCTGAGCTACACTTTAATAAAATAACAAAATGAAATAAAATAATTTTTACTTGGAATTATTGTATTTACAGTTAACCAGTTACAAGTTCACAACAGTTTTAGGAGACGGTTATCTTTATACCTATATGGAGTAGCCTCTGTTTAGAAAGGAGGAGGTATAATTTAATGAAAGGGACTTTGTCCTGGTATTAACTTTCATAAGATAATTAAACTCTGATCTGTGAAGTAAATATATCATGTTATAAATAGAAATATTATGTGGGATCCAAAATAGCAACTGACCTATGAAAGCTATATTTCCATTTCATGTGAAAATCTAGGACATATGAGAGGAATTAGAATGCAATATGGTTTGATCCCCCAAATGTACCGTATGCTATTCATTTTGATATGAATAACAAGCCTTTTTGTAGTTTAAAACAATGCCTTTTGGGATATATTCTACGATGCTTATGTAAAATGTCTTGCAGATGCTTTATTCCTCTAACATTTGCAAAATTTGTATTTCATCCTCATGAGCCTTCTGTTTTGTTTAAGGCCGGATCGGGTAAATGTTGGTGCAAACTAATTAGCATCAAAAATACCAAGTTGATCAGATAGTAATTCAAAAGCAAATGTACATGGTCTTGTTATAGAGTTACCTAGATTTTACTTTAATGCTCAGTAGATGAAAAGCATGTTTTATAAGTATGTGTTCAGACTGGCTTTCTTAACTTTGTTTAGAATTATACAATTCTTTTATTTTTTAATAATTATTATATTTAATACATTTATTTCACATATTGCTAGTAACTTTCACTTAATTTGGAAATATTCTCTGGTTTCTGTTTTCTAGGTAAAGAATATTTATTATTGAAGTGCTTGAAATACAAGTAACTATTAGCAGTTATGTATTTTCATTACATCAATTTTATTAATATCAGCTTGATAAAAGGATAAGAATAAAACAATATTATGTAAATATCAATATTAGAACAGCATTACCTTGATATTTTGGCTCCTGTGTGTTTTGTCACTAAAAAATCCCAAATATTTCTAATTTCACATGTCACCAAGAAGTAATATCATTAAAAAACCAAGCAAAAATACATTACTGTGTTGTATCTTTAAAACAAGTTCTTTTCACTTGTATCTGCACATATATCTTGATGGGAGGTAGAGACTTGGGCTTTTTGAGTGGCACTGTTGTTTTATGGAATGGTAAAGAATCATAAAGTCCTAGAATTCTGAATTTGAATACTGGTTTTGTCAATTAACAGCTACATAAATTTCAGGTATCACTTAATATCCCTAAATCTCAGTGACCTCATCTAAAGAAAAGTAGGTCACGTCTACCTTGATGAATTGTTTATATGCTTAATTTTCAAAATTTAGATAAAATGCCTAATATATTACTTAGTAAATATTATTGGACAGTAGCAACAACATATTTTACTTTTTACACTCTTCAGTTTTTGTAGAAAAATCAACAAATAATATCCAGAAAGTTTGGAAAGAAATGAAAAAATATTTTTGTTATTCTAGCAGCACTGTTAATATATGATTCTATTTTTTCCCTCTGCATATTGTACTTGTAAATACAATTTATAGGCTTTCAAATTTTAATTTATGTCAAAGATATTTCTCCATGCTTGGACATGGCTGTATTTTTCATAGTCCCAAAGAGTTTATTCAGATGCAGAGATGAAAATTCCAGTTAAATAATTTGAAAAGAGAGTGATCTGTACACAGGTGTTTAACACCACTTATCTCAAAAACAAAAGTACACACACACACTCACACACACACACAAATAAATAAAAATGACCAAAGGGATATAAAAAACAATATTGAGGATATCCATCAGAAGAAGCCTGAATATGGTACCACAAAATCTGAAAAATTCCTGTTAGACATACTGAAGATGTACACATTGAGAAGGAAGTTGTGATATATTAAAGAACTAATACAGAAATACAATCAAGAAACTGCAACTCCCTAATTTGGAGGGTCAAGAAGAAGCTAGAACACTGGAAAGGCAGGACTACCTCATTTGGAAGTGCTTTTAATGTGATGGAGCCATAGATTTCAAAACACACCCTGTTGCTTGGATATCTATACCCAACTATAGATACATTGGACAGAAAACTCCAGTTGTTGCCAGAGAGTCACATTGACCTGAATTGCCCCTAATACTCTGGATTTATCTTGAACTAATACAGCACTTTGCTGACTTGGCTGTAGTTTTCCATGATATGGCAGGATATTGACATGCTGTTGCATATCTCTGCAAAGTCACAGAAAGAAACATCCCAGTATTGAGACTAGACATAGTCACATCTTGTATCTACCCAAACAAAAAACTGAATTACAAATACAGTCCTTAGAATAGTAGATTCAATAAACATAGAAAAATAATCAAGCAGAAAGTTCCACTGAATCACTTTCCATATTAATTTATATGCTGAATCACAGGAATGGTAATATTTGCATAATTTAGTGTTTCAGCTAAAAAATAAGCACAAATTAATAATGAAAGGAAGTAATAAAATCCATGAATAATTTATGCATAAGTATCTGATGAAGAGAAACTTCTCCAGTCATTGATAAATATAAGGAAACAACACATGGACCCTATAAACATATGAACTAAACAGATTAAATGAACTCTATTTTGAAGCATGAATGTATTACATAGATTCAAAGAACATAATCACATTGTTTCAGCTCAATCAGAGAATTTGTGGTTATTAAATTCTAGAATTCTCCAATAATTTTAGTAATTCTTTTGACATAATTTCTTAATAATTTAGAAGATTTAAACTAGAAATATGTGTGTAAATACATATGTGTTCATTACATATTTATATTTAATCAGGGTTCCCAGAAGTTCTTATGAAACCAAGAGTTATCTCAGTTAACTTTTATATACATTATATGTTTTGATGTATTCTTAAACAAGGATTCGTCTAATAAAAAAATTTGAGCAACTAACATATAGTTCAGGGTGGCTTCTGAGTTTTCAAGGATATGAGACCAAAAGTGGTGGGGGAAATTTTCCCTTAAAGAAAATTATTTTAACCTAAGAGTGTGTAAAGGAGATATTCTTGAGAAGATGGTGCATACCACACCTCCCCATAATCTCTTCACATGAACCAATCAAAATTAGCATCTTTAGTAACTGTTATTAGTTTCTTAGGGCTGTTGTAATAAAAGTACCACTAACTGGTGGCTTAAGAAACAAGATAAATTTATTATCTCACAGTTTTGGAGGTTTGAAGTCTAAAATCAATATTAGCATGACTGGTTCCTTCTAAGGGCTCTTGAGTGATCAACGACAATGTCCTGTTTAACTTTATACAACGGATACAGGCAAATTCAAACGTTAAAAAAGTGGTTTCAGGGCTTCCCCGGTGGCGCAGTGGTTGAGAGTCTGCCTGCCGATGCAGGGGACGTAGGTTCGTGCCCTGGTCCGGGAAGATCCCACATGCCGTGGAGCGGCTGGGCCCGTGAGCCATGGCCGCTGAGCCTGTGCGTCCGGAGCCTGTGCTCCGCAATGGGAGAGGCCACAACATTGAGTGCGAGGCCCGCGTAGCGCAAAAAAAAAAAAAAAAAAAAAAAAAAGTGGTTTCAATCTGGACATTGTATAACAAAAGTCCAAAGTGTAAAAATACAAGCTGTTTACATGTGCTTCAGTTAGAATGAAGATTGTTGACTAGTCATTGTAAAATAAATTTCCAGGATATAGCACTAACATTTTTGTAGATTCTATTAGATTTGCTGATTTAAAATCCACTTGATAAAATGTATTTTTTATTATAATAAGGTGGGCTGAGTTTGACATGAGTATCTATAAAGTTTCTATAATTTCCTATATGTGGGCAAACACCACTTCTTACAGGAAGTAGCTTTTAACTGCCTTATGCATCCTTTCTGTAAAAGTTCTAAAGACCACATGTTATAGAAATTTAAAAATTTATTGAATTATATTTGTTAATAATAAATGAAATTCAAACATTTAGATATATTTTAACTAGAGAAATTTAGAGATGCTTCATATATAATGTTATAAAAATTTATACTTTATAAAGAAAAGGCTTACCAGATATCTACTTGAATTTATTGACTATATATTATTGTTGAGTACACTTGATAACTTTGTTGACATAATTCCAAACCTTAATGGGCATTAAAAGTAATGGTTGAGCTACTAAAATCTCTATTAGAGTAATTTGGTCTAAAAAGCAGTGTATTGAAGTTCATGACTAAACAAACCACAAAGTTATTGAGAGCACTTGTCAATTACCAAAATGGAGTAATATCTGTAAACATCTAAAAAAATGCGTATGACTTTCAACTACATGGCATATTGGGGACACAAATCAATAGAAAGTAAAGCAAACAAATCAAACAACACTTCTGCTCATCAAGACCTTTAACCTTTTTCTGTTGACTTAAATTCATAATCACATTGGTTCTCAGGGCCAGCTAACTTATTGATTACATGTGAGACACATCTCTTTCATCATTAAGGAAATAAAGGATCACATTTTAATGGAGTTATGAGTAGTCTTTTAAAGAGATAGTACCATAAATTCAGCATATTTTTGATACTAATTTATTTTATGTTGAATGTGTTTTAGTTTCTCTTATGGTTATTGGACAGTTTCTGTTTTCTTCCTCTTTTTTTGACAATTATGATAAATTAGGTATTGTTTGAAAAACATCCATTTCATTATATTAGAATATTTTATTACCATACAGTTATGCATAACTTCGGTTAATGTTTTTATCACTCTCTTCTGTATTTTCAACAGCATTCTCATTTTTATTTTTGTGTATTCCTATTTTCCATTTTTTTATCATTAATAACAATGAATGCGTTACAATTTTATTCCTTTGTTTTTTGAAAAGGCAGCTCCTAGATTTATCAGTTCTTATTTATTCTTTTCAAACCCATTAATTCCTGCTTTTGTTCATATTTACTTGTTTTTTCTGCTTTCCTTTGTTTTGTGTTGTTATAAATTTTCATACTTCATGAATTAAATGGTTATTCTTATTTTTTTCTTGATTAATATTAAAAGTATTTAAAAACTATACTACGACTAGTTACCCCTCTGGCCCTAGCCAGTTTCAATGAGATATGTACAATGACACCTCTTGGGGCATGGAAACATGGAAACATGGTTTCATTTGTATCATATAACAGTAAAAGGTGAATAATAGATAACATTGATTGTTTACACTGGTCTAAGTATTTAAGTCCTTATGTATATAGACAATTAAGGTACCCCCATGATACCGTTCCATATTTATTTTATTGATGACATAATTAACACATAGACATCCTCATATCTTTCCCAAGATCTTCATTTATGAAACAGCAAAACAAAAAACCCAGTGTGATTGTTAGTCTCATATGTCAACTTGGCTGGGCTATGGTCCCCAATTGTTTGGTCAAACACTAGATGATACTGTGAAGGTATTTCATAGATGTGATTAATATTTGGAATCAGTTGACTTAATTAAAGGAGATTACCATCAAACAAGTGGCTGGATTTCATTCAGTCAGCCTTAAAAACAAAAACTGAGTTTTCACAAAGAAGAAATTCTGCCTCAAGACTGTAACAGAAATTATGCCTGAGTGTCCAGCTTCCTGGCCTGCCCTATATACTTACCAGCCCCCAATACTGCATGAACCAATGGTTAAAATCAATCTCTCTCTCTACACAACCCCCATCCTCAGCCTTATCGCTCCCTCTCTCCCTCTCTTTCTCTTTCAATGAATCACACTTCTTACCCATTCGCCCAACACACAGACACAAACTGATGTGAATATTTCATTTAAAAACTGCTATGATTCCTATCTGTCACCCCATGAATTTTAAAAGAGGCTTTGCTTCTTTTTATGCTTATTATTTGTTGATTTATCAGTTTTTTAAAAAAATCTTACTAGGGTTCCATACATATCCCTGAATCATATTAACTCAGAGATCAGAATCTTGTCATGGCACCCTCATATTTGGCTGTTCTCCCCAGACTTAATATTGGTTTACTCTCAGCTCGTGGTTTCTGATACATGCTCATTCTCTCCATGAGCTATGAGAAGAGGCGATAGGTACCCCACACTTCTCCAGTCCATCGAATACCACCTGACTAGGTCTGATAGCCTTATAAACCCTAATGAAAAACAAAAACAACACCAAAAACATGACAGAAGTGGAATATAAAAAGCATATGATTAAAAACATGTGCATTTTTCAGTTTGTCTCTTGATTGACCTCCTTGGGGAACTTGACATATCTAACCACTCTTTACTTATTGAAACTTTCCCCTTTTTATAGCCAGGAGCTAGTCAGGTCATACTTGTTACTTCTTTTAATACTTTCCTTAGTTTATCTCTGAAATATTCATGTGCTTTTTCTCTACCAGGACAATCTCCTGTATAAACATGGCTTCAAATACTACTGATACCCTAATAACTCCAGACAACTCTATTACCTATGCAACTGTACAATTGAGTCATCCCAGTCATTTTCAAGTGGCCCAGAGTCACTTCAAGTTATGTAAAATATTAATTTGTCACCCGTCCCATTTCTAGTCTATTCCAATCTTGCTCTCTCCCTCACGATCCTTTATCTCAGGGACTCTCTATTACCTAGCCAATCTGAAAACCAGAAATCTTGGAGGAAGAATAGCCTGCCCAAGATGAACCTTCAATGATACCAACTTCTATTTTCTTCTATCTCCACTATGTTGATTAATTTATTTTACTTATTTGTGCACATTATATGTTTACTAGATTGCAAAACTTGTGAAGACAGAAATGATGCATTTTACAGTTATATTGCCATAGGAAGTCTGCCATAAAAATGTGGAAAATAAATGAGATAATAAATTATGAGTATGATACCTACATAAGCAAATATGTTCTCATAGTTTTATCATTCTTATTGAACGTTATCATACATTGTATTTGAAACATATTTGAGACATGTGCCTAAAATTTTGATAGTCAAATGAGTCCAAAACATATATCTCTAATGCCACAAGATGAAGCATCCGATTGGGGAAAAACTTACAAGCAGAGAAATAGTAGAGACAAGTCATTATCTCATTGTTTCCAGCTAGGCATAAATTGAGCTAGCTCATAAAATGAGCCAGGCTTATTATTCTAGGCTAGGCATAAATGGTAAATAATTTGGTAGAGATCCCCCTTCCCACCCCCAGCAATGCTCTGTACATCTTATCTATAAGGTTAGGGGACAGAAATACCTCTGTGATCACGTAATGATGAAAACGCCTTGTAGTGGAGTGATTTGCCGGAAAAGGGGAGCCTCTGGAGCCCAATGGCTGGTGTCACCTTATTTTTCTGTTTAGCTAACTTGGACCTTCTGAATCAACTCTCTACTCAGCTGCCAGAGAAAGAAAACGACCCAATGAGACTATTCAAATTTGTTGCCTATCAGTATTCAAGTCGAAAATTCATTTCCAAAGGCAGTATGGTATAGTGGGATAACACTGTGATTTTGTGATTTTTAAAATCAGACAAATGCTTGTTGAAACCTCAGGTGTGCTATTTATGAGTTGTGTTCTTTAAACTCTTTTAATAAAAAGGAATTTTAAAATTGAGTTTATAATATAGACCATTACTGTTATTGGGTGCATTAACTAAAAAAATACATATTAGCTCAATGATTGTACTAATTATGTACTAACGTATCCATTAAGCAAGTACTGAACAACATGCATAGAAAGCCTTCTCTATCCAATACTAATTAACTTTTCAAGACCCTCTTCTCATTTTTAAAATTTACATTAAGAAATTAACTATCCAGGGCTTCCCTGGTGGCGCAGTGGTTGAGAGTCCGCCTGCCGATGCAGGCGACATGGGTTCGTGCCCCAGTCCGGGGAGATCCCACATGCCGCGGAGCGGCTGGGCCCGTGAGCCATGGCCGCCGAACCTGTGCGTCCGGAGCCTGTGCTCCGCAACGGGAGAAGCCACAATAGTGAGAGGCCCGCGTAATGCAAAAAAAAAAAAAAAGAAAAATAAATTAACTCTCTATGGTCTCCTAAAACTACAAAAAAAGACAGAATTTTATTTATTATTTCACTTCATGATAAATGAAAGTCACCAGAAACCAATTTTTTCATTGATAAGAATTAAATTATAAAAGAAATCAAGGATTCTGTAATCATTCATTTCACTTGCTTATTATTTGGAAACTGGATCTACATAGAACTCTTGACGTTCTTATCTTTTTAACGTGGTAGGAAATTATTACTATTTAGCTTCTTTTCCTATAATGCAATACTTTTCAAATATAAGACCACTTTAGTTGCCAGAGGAATTAAATGGATGAGAAATTAGTTGGTAACTCTAGGAGAGAAACTTCTCTAATTTAGGGACTAAAAATGTAGATAATTGCAATTTTGGAAGTTCTTAATTTAGTTATGAAGAAAACTGACAAGTGAATGGGGTTTCTGATCACTTTATTACTAAATAAAGTTCTGACACCCAAGATTAGTTTAACATTTAATTCATTCACTTGAAGGAAAAAACTTAGAGTGAAAAAGATATATTTGGATACGAACACATTTAATGTAATGGTCTTGGGTTTTTAAGAGAATAAGAATATTAAAGAAATAATGTCAACCTCTTCAATGCAAGTCCAGAATATATGAATTTTCTGTTTTTTTAAATATTTATAAAAATGATTGGGTAAACATTACTGAAGGCCAATATGCCATCACAGCCAAGATTATCTGATGATCAATACAAGATAAAAGCTGTCACCATGATGAACTGTGATTGCTAAAGATCTTCAAGAACCCAAGGACATTCAGATGTAATTTAAAAAAATAGATTAGGGAAAAAACACACTCTAATGGTAATTTGGAAAAAACATACAAAAGTGTTTTTTCCCCTCATATTTCCCCCTAATTCATTCTATGATATATAAGCATTAAGAAACAAAATAATGTTATATAATAAATAACTTTTATATTAAACAATATTTTATCTTAAAAATGAGTATTTTAAAAATCACAACAAAATATAGGGCAGATGATATACTGCAAATGTTCTTACAATGTATCTTTTTATAAAGTTTTATGAAGAAAATCTTATCCACTTGTGCCCAGATATTTAATCTCTTTAGTTCACTAAAATTCAAATTTAAAATATCTATTGTATTGTATAAAAATGTCATTATTTTGACACAGAGTTATGTATTCCAAATGTGGACAAGATATGCATTAAAAAAATCAGCCTTTATTGAAAACTAAATAAACTGATGAAGAAACTTGTTTCCATAGGAAAACTAACAAAGTGTTGCCCTTTGGATTTAGCTATAAATATTAAAGTGGTAAAAAAAATTACATGTATATTAAAATTTTACATATACTTCTGTATTCAATCAATAAAATTACTTAAAGCTTAGAAGTCAATGGATATTCTTAAATTTTAAGATGAAATGAAAGAACAGAATTTAATTCTAAATTTAAAAAAAATCGTAAGGAAGTTTACTTTTTTGTAAAGAAGTTCACTTCTTTGTAAAGAAGTTTCTGGGACTTCCCTGGTGGTCCAGTGGTTAGGACTCCATGTTTCCACTTCAGGGGCCATGGGTTCAGTCCCTAGTCAGGGAACTAAGATACTGTAAGCCTCTAGGCACATTCAAAAAAAATTAATTAATAATAAAACTTCATTTAAAAAATGTTTGTAAAGAAATCCCATTAAGTGACCATAGCATAGCAATTGACTTATATATTTGTATTTAACAGCTCCGAAAAATTCTTTGCTTAATAGTTCAGAATTTGTAAAGTCACCATACAAGCTTCCGCTTTGCTTTTTCTTGTATAAACTCTTTTGCATAGTTGGTTACTACCACTCTGTGAATGATGTATATTTATTCACTACACAAAACTTAAAGAATGCTAAAAGAAATTATTACACCAGTTTTAGTTGCAAAATTCTGGTTTGTACATCAATATATTTTCATAGAATGTAAAAATTTCTATACTTAATATTGCTGCCACTATCACTGTCCATTGTGGGAGTTTTTACCATTCTTAAAAATGGTAAATACCAAATGCTTTCTGAATCCTTCTCTCTCCTTTAGGCATATAGCTTAATTCAGTAACTATTTGCCTCTTTTCCCTCAGGATTAGAAACAGAAACTATATGACAAAACTCAGATGCATACCTTTCCTCCAGTCTTCATAAAATATCCATTCAACTTTAATATAATTTTTTCAATTGATAAAATTAAGTAATGTTTGTGTTCTCAATAATGGTTTACTTCATCGTCAGTATTCAAATATGAGTAGGCATAAGAATTCAGATATTCATTTGTTCTTTTTAAACTTAGTCTATCTTCATTTATTGTTTATGATTTTAATTTTAGATTTTGAACCTAGAATTTCTTAGTCAAATGATTGTTTTCCAGAAAACATTGTAGGTTCTGATTTACTGCTACCAACAAAATGATTTAATTTTCTCTAAATAAAACATTTTTTTGTATCATTATTTGTTCCTACTCTTCATCATCTTTTCTGTTTCTTATGCAAGGATTTTAAGGATTCCTTTCTATGCTTATGCTATGTGTTTTTAAAGACAAAATAATTCAAATCTGTTTTCCATCTGATTGGAGTAATTTAATTCTTCTTCCACCTTTCTAAACTTATGAAGTTCTCTTAATTTGGGCTTTTCTTATATCTGCATCTAATATGCTATTTTGATTTGTCTTAATAAGACTGATATTACTTTCTCTGCCATAAAAATACATTGGCTTTTGCCACAAATAACTTTCTTAATCACCTCTAAATGTATTCATTGATCAGAAATCTAACATAAATAATATTTATCATTTTCTTAAAAATGCTAAATAGGATATTTTAATTCCCTGAAAACAATTCTCTTATTTGCCCTTATTATCTACCTTAAAGAATATTTTGAGTGTTTACTCTGAAAATTTACATTTTAGAAGATTTTTGGATTGAACCCTAAGGGAATGCTTTTCTCTGCAATTACCCTTGTTTATCATCCCTGTGATTTTATTTAACACATTATCTGACGACAAGAAAAGATCCACGACCTTAATCTTGCTGACCCTTCTATATCCATTAGGCAAATGCTTAATTTAACAAATGAGTCTTCTGCTTTGCCCTAAAACCAGAAAGTGTGTTTTTTCCTAAAACTAATCGATGAAGCAAACTCAGAGAATCAGATTTTATTTTATTTTTTTAGGGGAAGAAACATAACAAAGAAAAACCATCACTTAAGGTTAGTGTTTAAACATGAAAACCACATGTTCATGTAAAACTATGAATCTAGATTATTTAAATATTCTGAATGTTATTAGAGCATCAGCACATCAGCACCTGCAGCTGGAGAACCTCCATTTATTGCATGAATTTTATTTTTGTTATTTGAAGACTGACAAACCGGTGGACAATACAATAGTGTTACTACAATTGTAATGGCCTACAATGGTGTCTGAGATATTGTACACTTTTCATAAATATATGTTAAATTCATATGACTTAACCTCACTTCGATATTACATGTATGATGTATACTTAATAAAAACTTTCTTGTTCCTACTCTTTTAGTTTTAAAAATCCAGAAAATTTTGCTTTGGTTATATGCTGAATGAGAATCACATTTCAGTTTGATTCTGTATTCTGTAAATAAGCAGTGACTTCACTCATTTTCATATAACTTAATTTTCCAGAGACTTAAATTTAAACAATAACACCAAAAAATCATTGAAACACTGTGAAAGACCTCACATTGAATATCATTAACACAGGAAGGTGATCAAGTCATGATTCCACTTCTGATGAAATTTATCGTTTTGTTAGAGATTGTAAAGATATATACAAATTACTATTAAATAAGCAAAATCACAATTTCATTCAATAACTAAGAACAAATTTTCTAGAACTTCTAGAAATTCATAGACTAAAATAGCACTATCTAATAATTTATTTGTATCTTCTCAATTTATGTATGTCTTCTATATTGTCTCAATAATCATTTCTAATCCTCATTCTATTCATCAAGCCCTTTCCTATGTTCACTAGGCATTTTTGGTTGCTCAACTAATAAAGGATGAGGGGACATTTATGTTACTGATACACATTGAAAAATGGAAAAAAGAATTTCTTTGACAAGACTGAACTTCATTAACTGTTAAAAATAGCCACGAAACACACCTACCTGGAAGAGGAGGCACTGGGATATACTGGGTCTCATGGAGATTGGAACTGAAAATTTATTCATGATTCAAAGCAGCTTTATGGAGTAGGTTATTATTTTAACTGCATACTTCCCTACTCAACATAATAGTATTAAGAATAATAATCATAATAAACTATAACAGTCACAACAAATAATAATTCATGGATTTCTACTAGGGACCTTATGTTTATGAAACTTTCTCTCTATATTTCCATGCCCCACTCCACATCAAAACATAACAGCAACTACAACAAGAGCAACTCACTTTCCCTTTGAATTTTATGGTGACACTTGGGAAGAGACTCAGACAGATCTCTTTCTTCTCATTTAAGTTTCCACTGTCCTTCTTGGGCAAGTATCTTACCGCACAGCACCAGGTAAGTCATTTGCCACCCTATGGATCGCCTGGCAAGTCACTCCTGATAAGCCACTGTGAGTACGTGAAAGAGCCATGTGGTAGAGAAAACCTTAGGGCTATCTATGAGCAGAATGGATTGACGAGAAGATTTAAATCAATGCTTGCCTCTCACCAAAGCCCAGGATTTTACATGTCTGCTATCCTCTGTCTCTGTGAATGGTAATTTCATCCACATACAAGTTTGCACCTAACGATAGGGAAAACATGATTCCTAAAACTATTTCCTGATCTCTTTCAAACAATACTCCTTTATATTTTCCAAAAGTCTGGGTTTAGGTGCTCTTATAAAACACTGTTTATAAGTGTTTTGAAATTTTAATTTTTTCTACTCATCTCTTTATACTTATTTCTCTCAACAGACTGCTCTTTGAAGGGAGTTGACGCTTTAATATATTTATGCTTTGTGTATGTGTATCTACAGTACTTAGCCTACGCCTGGTATATAGGCAGTTGCTATTTAAATGTTTGGGAAATAAATTAAATTTTAATTTATTAAGGGAAAAATGTTTTAAAAGAACTTGTTCAAAAAATGAGTATTTAATAGACTTGCTTTATAATGTTAGAGCTTTCTTCATATGTAAGCAGAACTTCCCTGACACTTGAAACATAGTATATATTCCAGGTGACTTGTTAAGCTAATATGCTAAGAATGATGTCATCTATAAGGAAAGAAACATTGTGTGCCCTATCCAGTGTTAGGGAGAAAAATAATTTTTCTCGACCTTTCCAGGTTCTTCTGGATGGTCTAAGAATTAAATTGACATGACACAGATTAACGGCAGAAAATCAAATTTAATTTCACACATTCAGGAACCCCCGACATACATGAAAGGTTCAAAGACAGAAGGGTAAAAATGAGGTACATACATCATCCTGAGCTAAAAAATAGAATAAGGGTCTAGGATTTCCAAGGACAGGAGCCTTATTTCCAGAAAAGTAAGAAGAAAAGCAGATGCTTTGTTATTAGATATTTGCTCTGTCATACATGTGCCACTCAGATAAAAATTATCTCTGGTAATAACTCTCATTCTGGGAAAGCCCCCAATTTAAATTTTTCTAGATAGTTGAAGGAGGGGCAAGAGTTTCTTTTGAGGCTGCAGGACATCAAATGCTTTTAGTTCAAAATAATCCTCATTCAAAAGTGGCACATTTGTGGGAGACCCATTCTGAACTCTTTCACCAGTAACTTGGAAATTCTGTGGTGAACATGACATGTATTTTCTTGCACAGCTTCCTGGATCGAGGGGATTGTGCATTGACATTGCATCACTTAGTAGAGCAGATATATCCTAGGTCACATGACAAGCATACTGACTTTCCATAAGGAAAAAAATCATATTGTATTCATATGTGTTATTCCTAATATTTGTGCAAACATTTGTAAAATTTATTGTCTCCTAATATGGATGAGAAAATATTAAAGATTTATATACATGGTTTTGATCCATTCATTTTATTGGAATAGTACTCTAATAAACTTAAAAATAAATCTCCGATAAGAATTTTAATGTTGATACATAGGGCCTTAGTTGTTTTATAACTAAAGACTATAACCTTAAAATTGATATTTAATGGTTTTTCCTTTGAAAAAAGTGATTTTCTATGACAAATAATGTTTTCATTAATTTTTTCATCAAAATATTTAAGTTTAAGGGATTCTGTGTGTCCATTTAATGTTCCAAACAGATCATAAGTGCTCTGAAGTTAGAGTCTATATATTTAATATACTTCCCTTTCATGCTACCTCATCTCTTTATTCTTATTCAGCACAGAATGAGCACATAACAAATGACTGTCATTGACATAACTTCACATCTGGACACCACTAAGATGGGGAGAAATATATCCTTATAGGATTTTCTGATAAAACTTCTCATTGAACCTCAAACCGCCGGTGACAAACTTTCTTTTTTACATCCCTTGAAAAAATTAACTACAAATAATAATTTTAAAATATTTTTAGGTAGTATATAGTTTTATAAACTAAATATTGTTACTATTGTATGTTATTTAAGGATTAATAGTTAAAGGAAATTTTTCGTTAAAATATTTGAGGGACTTCCCTGGTGGCACAGTGGTTAAGAATCCGCCTGCCAGTGCAGGGGACATGGGTTTGATCCCTTGTCCGGGAAGATCCCACATGCTGCAGAGCAGCTGGGCCCGTGCACCACAACTACTGAGCCTGCACTCTAGAGCCCACAAGCCACAATTACTGAGCCCGCGTGCTGCAGCTACTGAAGCCCGCGCACCTAAAGCCGGTGCTCAGCAACAAGAGAAGCCACCGCAATGAGAAGCCTGTGCACTGCAACAAAGAGTAGCCCCACTGGCCGCAACTAGAGAAAGCCCGCATGCAGCAATGAAGACCCAACGCAGTCAAAAAATAAAATAAAATAAAATAAAAAATATTTGAGAAGTGGCATAAAATGAATAGTTTTGAACAGAGCCAGACAAGATTGACCAAGAGAAAATTAACTTATTTTCCTGTTGTATTTCTTCCAAGTAAGGGAGTACAAGTAGGACTTGGTTTAGGTAAGTGCTGATGAGTATATTTCTGGGAAGTTACTGATTATGTAATTTTATTATTACTTATGTATTTACAAGAGCAAGGCTTTGACATTTTTAACAGATATCTCTTTTCCATTTTTTAGTCATCAGCTACTGTCTGGCTATGGCCTCTTTATCACTGATTCTCTCTCCTTGCCTCTGCTTTATTACTCACTTTCTCATTGTGTTGATATTATTCTGTTGTTTTATTTAAAACAAACAAGACTAGTACATTGACCCTACATCATGTCCTATGTAAAACTGCACGTGGTAGACCCTAGAAGGATGAATTCGAAGGATCTTTTCTTGTGAATGAGATCAAAAGTGTAAGGTCCTAGTAGAGCCCCAGTGACTAGCATGATAATTGAGTAGGTTACCAAAAAGCTCTTCCTACATATAATTTGTGAAAAGACCATAAGGTGACAAAGTAAGTAGAGCAGCATCGGAAGTATTATCATAAAAGAAGGAGGAAGTTTGTTGTCACAAGGATTATTTTTTCATATAAAAAAATGTGTTCAGAAAGTTAACACCTAACCGAAATATCAGAAAGCACTGGTTCATCTGCCAATGACCCCATAAAAATACTTTAAAACCTAGAAGAATATTGATTGCATACCATTGCACTTCGAAGTCTGCACATATTTGATACAGACTAAGAAAGGATGAGAATCTAGCGGGGTTGAAAATGACTCCTAATTGAAAGGAACCAAGTTTGGGCCCATCCAGCCCTGTGCTTAGTTCTCTTATTGAAATTTAGCTAGTGATTGCTGAGCCTCTGTGGAAAGTATTTCGCTGATGACAAATTCTATTCTACTATCTGATTGTTCTGTGACTTAGAATTACATTCTTTTCCTTTATAAATTAGAATTGTTGTTATAGTTTTGCTTTCAAGAGCAACAAATATAAGTAACTTACCCATTCTTTATAACATCTCTTTCAAAATTTAAAGACTTCTGACTGCAAATTTGGTGTTTTATGGAACAAGATAAAGAGTTAAGATTTAAAATTTTCACTGTATAGTGTAGCCAAATCCTGAGAAGAAATATCTTGGGAAAATACACATATGATTTTACTATAATTAGTTTAAAATTTTTTCTGTATCTCCTCCTAGATTGAAAGGTAGAAATTACGTCATCATCTTACACTGTAAATGGACACTACTCTCCTTACACTACAGTTACTGGAATATTGAATGGGTACACCATTGTTAAAAAAAAGAAAAATACACTACTAATTGAACTATTACATGCCTTCTGTTTCAGAGATGAAAACGTGAAAAATATGTGCAAAGAACCAGTGAATATAGTAGTAGTTGTTTGATAAATGTGCAAAGGAAATTTTTGTGATATTGAAACCAAAGGTAATCATCAGTTAGACCCATTACCTCAAGCTAACTTTGCTGCTACAAAAGACTTGCATGTCTTCTAAGCATCATGTAGCCTAAAGAATAAGATGTTTGCTTGAGCTGCTTTTTGGGAACTTGAAGTCAGCTGTATCTAGCGTGAGCTCGAGCTAGTTAAAACTGGTTAAGACCATTGACCCTCCATCTGGGCAAGTGCAAGCGTCCACTTGGTGACTTTTTGACCTCAGAGGGCCCCAGACTCCACCCTCAGATCATGCTAACACTGATATTTTCTGAGCATGAGTCCCATGATGAAGACTTACGGGTAGATTATTTGCCTCTGTGCAGAACATTACCTCATATTTTTCTTGTCTCCAGTCACCTTTCCCCAACCTCCCCACAGGACAGCTTTATCCCATAAATACCCCGAGCCCTGGGCCTTTAGGAGGCAGGTTTGAGACTTGTTTCCCTGTCTCCTAGTTTGGCTGCCTCCTGAATAAAGCCTTTCTCTGCTGCAAACCTTGGTGTCTCAGCGTTTGGCAAACGAACCTCATTCCATAACAATATAATATTAGGCTATCTTCTTGTAAGGATTAATATAGTCTATATTTGAATAAAACATTTATTTAGATACTTCTGAGATTATTATTTGACTATAAAACATAAACTTCAAAAATTCTTACACATTCTATAAATTTTTTAAAAGTGTCCTCATTATAAGACAAAATTAAAGAAAAATTGTAGAACGAGAGATTTATCTATACCCAGTTACAGTGATTTATTAAGACCTGACATTTAGAATACTACTAAAAAGGAAGGCTCAAAGTTCAGAGGTTTCCAAATATTTAAAATTATAATCATTTCAAAGAAATTCATTCAGGTTAAGAAAATCACTTTAGGGCTTCCCTGGTGGCGCAGTGGTTGAGAGTCCGCCTGCTTGATGCAGGGGACACGGGTTCGTGCCCCAGTCCTGGAGGATCCCACGTGCTGCGGAGCGGCTGGGCCCGTGAGCCGTGGCCACTGAGTGTGCGCGTCCGGAGCCTGTGCTCCGCAACGGGAGAGGCCACAACAGTGAGAGGCCCGCGTACCGCAAAAAAAAAAAAAAAAAAGAAAATCACTTTATTATAATTTTAGCATTATAGATGAATAAACTGCTTTACTTTCTCACAGACTCTCTGAGTTATCATAATATCACTCATTGTTTTAAAGCCAGTTGGTAAAGTTGTATAATTGTTCAATTAAGGTCTGACCCTAAGGAAAGCAATCTGAAAGTTCATGAACTGCACTCACCCAAAAATATTTTACCCATCTTTCAGTCTGACAAATTAATATCGCGGTAATAATATTTAAAAGTTCTTCAAGAAAAGGCTTCAGGGTTATGACCTCAATTCACTTCTACTGGGTGATTTAAAAATTAAAACACTAAACAAAATCTTTCCAATAACAGGTGTATTTAAGCAAATTATTTTATAATAGACTATTGTGAGCCTCTGAATATCTGAAAGGAGTCTGCAGTCTAGGAGGATCGTGTATATTAAATTTCTATTAATATTTAAATATATTATTAATTAAATAGGTTTTCTTTCAGTCCGTAAGAAAAATGTTTATTCACAAAATACATGTTTGTCCTACTATAAACTGAAAGTAAATTAGGGGAAAATGCTCTGAAGATGTGTCCAACATGATGCCTCCTTTAAGGTTTCACCATCTGTACTCCTTTGTAATATTTAAGGGAATATCACTATGTTTCATGCAAAGCAGAACAAATTCTGTTTAGTTGCATTTGATAGCAGCCAAAGGGCCTATCTCATTCTTTAGGTGAGAAAATGGTGACAGTGAGACTGTAGAGTTAGCCTCAATACCTATTTAAAATAAGAAAGAACTAACTAATTCAGGGCACCATTATATATCAGAATTTCTTGACATTTTAATCCATAATTGTAAGATTATTTGTTTATTATCATTAACATTAAACACATGCACCTTGAATTTGGATGCTGAAATAAGTATTCTTCTTATTTGTGTTGTGAACCCAGTGTCATCTACAGAGTAGTTCCTGGCTAATAAACTAAGGGAAACTACTTTGTTAGCTCACAGCTCAAGCCATGACCTTGACTTATCTTACCTGGGCTCTTATATATTGAAATAATAAAGCTTAAAATGCCAAATACATTATCTGGAACAGATGCAGGCACATTATTTATGCACATGTATATATTTCTGTCCATTTTATATCTGTACATGGATTTTAAAAGTAAAATATATCGGTACTATTTACATATTTTCTACTCAGCAAATTACAGAAGAAAAATACTGAGTTTTCTCCCCTTGTCCACTTAAGAACAAACCAAAAAAAAAAAGAGAGAAACTATTTAATTTTATTGTCAAGGTGATAAATGTTTAATGTGTCTACCAAGGGAGGATTTTCTTCTTTTTTTTTTCTGAATTGAAGCAAGGGTAAGGGCAGAAAGAGAACATGGACAACATTATGTATGACAGTATTCCAAAACTTACTTCTTTGAAACCAGGAGATGATAACCATTTAGTCTTCCCCAATTCCACAACTTCATGAATCTATGAAGATATTTTTAAGAAAAATGAAGTTATTTCTATATATATCTTGTCCAAATTTTATGATTTTCCAATAATTTTTAAAAATTTCAAATAATTTAATTTGTAAAAAAATGCTCTTTAATGTTTCTAATACATCAGAACTATCAGTCATTAATAAATTGGCAAAAATAAGTTTGTTTATTTCTTTACTTGTTTCTTTAATTCTGCAATAGAGAGCCATAGTGACTTTTCTTCCACCTATGAAGAGTATGGTAGCTATTAGGCATAAACTGTTATTAGCTATTAGCATAAGATGTTACTCACGGGGTGAGAAGTAATTGCTTTGCCTATGATTAAACATAAGGATTCAGAAAACTTATTTGTTGTATATTTTACAGTCCCAGAATAGTACTTTTTTTACACCAATTATTCTATTTTTTTCACAGGAAAAGTGAGGGAATAGTGAATAAGAAAATTGTACAATTAAAGCCTTTAGTTTTAGAAGAAACATTTGAAAAGGTTTAATCTTAACTACATTTAAAGAAAAATAAATAACTGATTCTGAGTAACAAAGCATGAATATTTTAAAATTTGAAATACTATCAACAGTAAAAAGAGGAGACTAGGGCTTGCCTGGTGGCGCAGTGGTTGAGAGTCCACCTGCCAATGCAGGGGACACGGGTTCGTGCCCCGATCCGGGAAGATCCCACATGCCACGGAGCAGCTGGACCCGTGAGCCATGGTCGCTGAGCCTGTGCGTCTGGAGCCTGCGCTCCGCAATGGGAGAGGCCACAACAGTGAGAGGCCCGCGTACCACAAAAAAAAAAAAAAAAGAGGAGACTAATTGACCAATGAATTAACCTGTTGAATATATATATATTTCAATTATTAATTAACTTACTAGTAATTATAAATTTAATCACAAGGGCAAACCATACACATATAATTTGATAACCTCAGATATATATATATATTAAAATTTATCTTCCAATTTTTTTTATTCCTTGAAGACAAATAAGACTTTTTTCATTATAGCTCCACAAACCTGGTATGGAGAATATCATTGTTAAATATCTGTTGAAAGTATGAATTAACTTTTTAAGTTTTGTGCCTAAGGGCAAGGCATTGAATAATTAGTTCATCTTCTGGATCAAAGAAATCACCAGAGGTCAGCAAATATTCAGCTTTGTTCTAAAGATATTTATCAGAATCTACTAGAAAAAAGTATGTCTAATTCATAGATCACTATGAAGAGGAAAAAAAATCCACTTTGAAGATAGAAAACAATGATTAAGAGAATAAACTGGGAATATATGTTATAGGGAAAAGAAATTTAAAAATGAAGTATAGAAAGAGGTCAATAAATAGATATATGAGACCTATTAATTTAACCATGCTGCTGTCAATTATGAAATGTTTATCACAGTAAATATTAAGGACTGTTAATGAACTTTAAAAATACATCTTATTCAACAAAGACCACTGGGAAAATCTTTCTAGAGCCAAAACATTTCAGGGAAAGAATAAAATGAAGACCAACTTCTAAACTTCTAACACTCTGTCTCCTGAGGGACAAATGACCAAAACTGAAAAAACTCAAGTGTGAACTGAAAAAAGTGGCACCGTAAAAACAGTGGTTGAATAAAATTCATTGGAACGTGACATCAATAGCAATACTAAACTTTATGTGACAAGATTTTTATATAATTTTAAGAACTGCTATGACAATAATTTGCTTCTCAGGAAATGTTATCAGTCTCAATTTTGAGACGTATCAATATTTAATATTAAATGTTAAGACTGGTTTATAATCAACCAGATGACTGTAACATAATCCTTACCTTTGCATAGAATGTCCTCACTAAAATCATTGGTTATGTCTATATTATTATTTTTGTTTGTGTTCTTACCCAAACTAGTTTTTTTGTATAATTTTATTACTGAAGAAAATAAGATACGATAATATGTATTTTAAATATTTCCCAGTTATTATTTTAAACTCAAAGTTTAAATTCATGTTTAATTTATGCTCTAGTGACTCAGGTAACATGAGTTGACTGTTTGCATATACCTATCATGAGATAACAGTTGTGAAAATCAATATATTTGCAAAATATAATCCCTTTTTCTAATAGTGACAGACTAGGTTAGTCCCCCATTGAATACCCATTTCACTATGAAACTCATTATCTTTATCTTTCTTCAAAAAGGAGTGTAGAAATGCAGCAGATTGTGAAGTGAATAAACCTTGATTAGATTTGGTGTTTATAATTTCATTAATTCATGAAATATTTAAAGAAATATATTTTTTCTTTGGTTATTAATAAGGCTTTAGCAATCATAAAATATAAATATATGTTTATATATATATACACATACAAGTAAGTGTATATATATAATTTTCTGTGTTAAAAATGTGACAGAGGGCTTCCCTGGTGGCGCAGTGGTTGAGAGTCCACCTGCCGATGCAGGGGACGCGGGTTCGTGCCTTGGTCCGGGAGGATCCCACATGCCGCAGAGCGGCTGGGCCCATAAGCCATGGCCGCTGAGCCAGCATGTCCGGAGCCTGTGCTCCGCAACGAGAGAGGCCACGACAGTGAGAGGCCCACATAACGCAAAAAAAAAAAAAAAAAATGTGACAGAATATGAAATAAAATTTAACATGGCTTATATAAACTGCTTACTTCTTTAAATTACTTGGGGTTTAGATTTACACTCTTGCTACATGGATTGCCCAAATATTTCATTATCTAAATTTTAATGTTTAATTTTTAAAGAATGAGTGAAATTTCAGAACTATTTTGAATTTCTAGTTTTTAAATTTGAGAAACTTAAAAAAATTAAAAGAAATTTATACATAGAATATTTTTGATTACTTTGAATTATTCCTCAAATTCTTTGGAGAGCACAGTTCCCACAAATCATTATTTTAAAAAACCTACTTTCACAAAAGTGTTACCACAGTGTCATTTTCTGCTCATTCATCAAAAATTATACAGTATAAAAATGTTGGGACCACATGATAACTACCTCTAAAATGGCTAATATTAGGCACTCATTTTCTCAAAATAAATACTTACACTTGTTAATTAGAATTGTTTTTACAGGCATTTTAGCAATCACTTTCTCCAAAAAATAGGGCTGTTAAGGGAAGAAAATATTTTAAAATTCAGTTACTGAATCTGATGTCATGAGAGTGTTGTGATATCTTTAAATTAATTTAAAAATCATTTTGAAGAGTACATTTCAAAAAGGGAAACTGCTTAGATTGATGTCATATGGAAAATTTTATACAGGTTAAAAATTTACATAAGGAATTTTAAATGATTAAGTAATGCAGCCTGACTACAGGTCATAAACATTAATAGAATTTACATTTAAAAATTCTTAGTGTTAAGTAAACTAAATGGAAGATATATGTTTTATTAGACATATTTATTAAATATGGTTTTTCACGTATGTAGTGCAGTCTATTCATTTCAGTGATTCCTTTAATCGATGCTGTCATCATAGTAATTTTGGAGAAAAGATGCATTTAGAACTTTGTAATAAGATGTTACATATGTGTTATCAGCTTTTTGCTAGAATTTTGCGAATGTTTCTAAGTTTGAGAACAATTAAATAGGGCCAAGTACTTGATATCCTATTATGATATCCTTGATATCCTATTGTGAGAGTTAGGATATCTATGCAGGATGTGCTACACTATTATAAAAAAAAATTCTGTCAATGATGTCAATGATGAAAGCTGAAAAATCAACAGTGAATGTACCAAATTTCAATTCAAATCTTTAAATAAGACTGTCCAAGAAATGTCCCCATCACCTAAAAGACAGAAAAAGTGCACAGCTTTGCCACGCCAGGTAAAGGAGATTCAGGTGACTTTCCTGGTGTTCCTTGGAGCTGTCTTTGTTCTCCTGTCCCTTTCTCCAACATCTCAGAGCATCAGCAACTCTCAGAAGAGAAGTTCCTGAGCTCAAAATGTAGTGTAGGGCAGACAGTTCGGGCACCCTGGAACCCCTTCCTTGGGATTCAGGAAAGGGACACATGCCTCCTAGCCACACCCCCCAACACACGGGCAGGTGGGGAGAGAGCTTCTCTACACAATACTCGCCAAGAGACCACCTCTCCCTTCCACGCCTCTTCTTATTCCAGTTGGGAGAGGCAAGCCCTGCAGAGAGGGAGGTGGCACCTGATTCTCACTAAATTTAATTCAGCAGGGCAATGTCCTTTTGACTATCATATTCTTTACATTTTCCTTCATCAAGATGAATAACTTTTTGCTAATATTATGCTTAATGTAAATCTCCTTTTAATTTTTAATTTAAAAGGGACTAAAACAGGGTGTTTTTTTAATGCACCGGGATCGCTAATTATAGTACTGTTACTTTGCTTTCCAAAGTTCTTTTCTAAATTTCATCTTTGAAGTTTTTATAGAAAACTGCAATTAAGTTTTTATAAGAGATTTTCTTTCAATAATATGTGAAACCCAAACAATTTGATTATTGTACATTTCAAAAGCATTTCTATCACAACTTTTGCAAAGTGGGTTATTTAACCTATAATTTTTAAACTTATGTTTATTATATCACAACAATATACATTCAGGGATATTTTCTTCAATTTGAAATATCTTTAGTATATGTGAGAGACTCTGGGGAAAATTATCACCATTGAGATAATAAAAAACATTTTACAACTCATCGTTGCAATATACTCTAAAAGAGTATGATTATTTTGCCTTCAAAATCTTCATTAAGTTTTTCTTTATGTATAAGACTTCATGTAATTTTTCCAGAACTCAGTCCATTTTCTTGGACAAAACAAAAAAGTGCTTTGAAAAACGTTAAAGAATAAGATTAGTTAACTTAATTATGACAAAAATGGAAATACATCGATAAACTCAATTATTTAAAAGTTACCCTTTATATTATATGAGAAATATAGGCAATTTTTATATGGTCATTGGATTTATCTCTATTTACACATTGTTTAATAAAAATACAGAGTCAAAATGTTTCACTTAGCAAATTTGAACAAATCGTTACCAGTGTGAAATACTACTCTATTAAAGATTATAATCATCATGCATTACTACTACGTGTAAGGCATTCACTTAGGCATACGTATATAGTCACAGTGTTGATTCTTATGATGAAAACTGTATAAATATTTGTCCAAACCCATGGGATATATCACACTAAGTGTGAACCCTAATGTTAAACTATGCACTTTGGGTGATAATGGTTTATCAATGTAGAGTCATTACCTGCCACAAATGTACCACTCTGGTGGGGATGTTAATTGTGGGGAAGGCTCTACGTATATGAGGGCAGGAGCTACATGCAGAAGTCTCTGCTTTCACTCAGTTTTCCTGTGAACCTAAAACTGCTCTGAAAAGAAATTCTATTAAAATATCTAGTGTAAATATACTTAATATAGTATAAGAATGAAATAAAATTAATCAGATGAAAAGAAAGTCTTATGTAAAAAATATAATACTTCAATATAAATCTATACAAATAGACTCCTTTAGATTCTGGTAGGTACACTTTTTAATATAAGCCATACACTAACTTTCAATATTTGTATATTACCTGAAAATATAAGCAAAACGAGATAGGCATTTCCCCTTAAAAATGAAATTCTCCTAATGCTTTCAACATTGTGTTTTCCAAAGAATGTTGTCACACATGCTCAAGCAGTCATTATATATTCAGTTGCAGTTGAGGTTATTCAGTCAGAATAACAACATTTTGTCAGCAACCTTCCTGATCTGTATAAAAGCCAATAAATACTGTATGTAGTAGTATTATCTGAGAAGAGCAATCTTGCCCTGGACACAGAAGGATTGTTCCTATCTTCCTTTAAGTGCTTTCATGAAATATTTACGGTGCAAATATACGAGAAGGAATTGCAGATTAATATCTACTGTGTTGGAAGATGGCGGAAGAGTAAGACGCGGAGATCACCTTCCTCTCCACAGATACACCAGAAATACATCTATGCGTGAAACAACTCCTACGGAGCACCTACTGAACGCTGGCAGAAGACCTCAGACCTCCCAAAAGGCAAGGAGCCCCCCACGTACCTGGTTAGGGCAAAAGAAAAAACTAAACAGAGACAAAAGGATAGGGACGGGTCCTGCACCAGCGGGAGAGAGCTGTGAAGGAGGAAAAGTGTCCACACACTAGGAAGCCCCTTCGCGGGTGGAGACTTCGGGAGGCGGAGTGGGGGAGCTTGGGAGCCGCGGAGAAGAGCACAGCAACAGGGGTGCGGAGGGCAAAGCGGACAGATTCCAGCGCAGAGGATCGGGCCGACCGGCACTCACCAGCCGAGAGGCTTGTCTGCTCGCCCGCCGGGGCGGGCGGGACTGGGAGCTGAGGCTCCGGCTTTTGTCGGAGCGCCGGGAGAGGACTGAGGTTGGCGGCGTGAACACAGCCTGCAGGGCGTTGGTGCGCCGCGGCTGGCTGGGAGAGAGTCCGGGGAGGGGTCTGGAGCTGCCGAAGAGGCAAGAGACTTTTACGTCCCTCTTTGTTTCCTGGTGCGCGAGGAGAGGGGATTAAGAGCGCTGCTTGGGAGAGCTCCAGGGACGGGCGCGAGCCGCGGCTAAGAGTGCGGAGCCCGGAGACGGACATGGGACGCTAAGGCCGCTGCTGCCGCAGCCAGGAGGCCTCTGTGCGAACACAGGTCACTAGCCACGCGCCCTTCCGGGGAGCCTGTGCAGCCCGCCACTGCCAGGATCCCGGGATCCAGGGACGGCTTCCTCGGGAGAGCGCTCGGCGCGCCTCAGGCTGCAGCGTCACGCCGTCACGCCGGTCTCTGCCGCTGCAGGCCCGCCCCGCACTCCGTGACCCTCCCTACCCCCCAGCCTGGGTGAGCCAGAGCCTCCGAATCAGCGGCTCCTTTAACCCCGTCCTGTCTGAGCAAAGAACAGATGCCCTCTGGCGACCTACACGCACGGGCGGGGCCAAATCCAAAGCTGAGCCCCTGGGAACTGTGAGAACAAAGAAGAGAAAGGGAAATCTCTCCCAGCAGCCTCAGAAGCAGCGGATTAAACCTCCACAATCAACTTGATATACCCTGCATCTGTGGAATACCTGAATAGACAACGAATCATCCCAAATTAAGGAGCCCTGTGGATGAAAGGCTCTTGGTGCTGCAGCCAGGAGTCAGTGCTGTGCCTCTGAGGTGGGAGAGCCAACTTCAGGACACTGGTCCACAAGAGGCCTCCCAGCTGCACATAATATCAAACGGCGAAAATCTCCCAGAGATCTCCATCTCAACGCCAGCACCCAGCTTCACTCAATGACCAGCAAGCTACAGTGCTGGACATCCTATGCCAAACAACTAGCAAGACAGGAACACAACCCCACCCATTAGCAGAGAGGCTGCCCAAAATCATAATAAGTCTACAGATACCCCAAAACACACCACCAGACGTGGACCTGCCCACCAGAAAGACAAGATCCAGCCTCATCCACCAGAACACAGGCACTAGTCCCCTCCACCAGGAAGCCTACACAACCCACTGAACCAACCTTAGCCACTGGGGACAGACACAAAAAACAACAGGAACTACGAACCTTCAGCCTGCAAAAAAGGAGACCCCAAACACAGTAAGATAAGCAAAATGAAAAAACAGAAAAACACACAGCAGATGAAGGAGCAAGATAAAAACCCACCAGACCTAACAAATGAAGAGGAAATAGGCAGTCTATCTGAAAAAGAATTCAGAATAATGATAGTAAGGTTGATCCGAAATCTTGGAGATAGAATGGACAATAGAATGGACAAATTGCAAGAATCAGTTAACAAGGACCTAGAAGAACTAAAGATGAAACAAGCAACGATGAACAACACAATAAATGAAATTAAAAGTACTCTAGATGGGATCAATAGCAGAATAACTGAGGCAGAAGAACGGATAAGTGACCTGGAAGATAAAATAGTGGAAATAACTACTGCAGAGCAGAATAAAGAAAAAAGAATGAAAAGAACTGAGGACAGTCTCAGAGACCTCTGGGACAACATTAAACGCACCAACATTCGAATTATAGGGGTTCCAGAAGAAGAAGAGAAAAAGAAAGGGACTGAGAAAATATTTGAAGAGATTATAGTTGAAAACTTCCCTAATATGGGAAAGGAAATAGTTAATCAAGTCCAGGAAGCACAGAGAGTCCCATACAGGATAAATCCAAGGAGAAATACGCCAAGACACATATTAATCAAACTGTCAAAAATTAAATACAAAGAAAACATATTAAAAGCAGCAAGGGAAAAACAACAAATAACACACAAGGGAATCCCCATAAGGTTAACAGCTGATCTTTCAGCAGAAACTCTGCAAGCCAGAAGGGAGTGGCAGGACATATTGAAAGTGTTGAAGGAGAAAAACCTGCAACCAAGATTACTCTACCCAGCAAGGATCTCATTCAGATTTGATGGAGAAATTAAAACCTTTAGAGACAAGCAAAAGCTGAGAGAGTTCAGCACCACCAAACCAGCTCTACAACAACTACTAAAGGAACTTCTCTAGGCAAGAAACACAAAAGAAGGAAAGGACCTACAATAACGAACCCAAAACAATTAAGAAAATGGGAATAGGAACACACATATCGATAATTACCTTAAATGTAAATGGACTAAATGCTCCCACCAAAAGACACAGATTGGCTGAATGGATACAAAAACAAGACCCATATATTTGCTGTCTACAAGAGACCCACTTCAGACCTAGAGACACATACAGACTGAAAGTAAGGGGATGGAAAAAGGTATTTCATGCAAATGGAAACCAAAAGAAAGCTGGAGTAGCAATTCTCATATCAGACAAAATAGACTTTAAAACAAAGACTATTAGAAGAGACAAAGAAGGACACTACATAATGATCAAGGGATCCATCCAAGAGGAAGATATAACAATTGTAAATATTTATGCACCCAACATAGGTGCACCTCAATACATAAGGCAAATACTGACAACCATAAAAGGGGAAATCGACAGTAACACATTCATAGTAGGGGACTTTAACACCCCACTTTCACCAATGGACAGATCATCCAAAATGAAAATAAATAAGGAAACACAAGCTTTAAATGATACATTAAACGAGATGGAGTTAATTGATATTTATAGGACATTCCATCCAAAAACAACAGAATACACATTTTTCTCAAGTGCTCATGGAACATTCTCCAGGATAGATCATATCTTGGGTCACAAATCAAGCCTTGGTAAACTTAAGAAAATTGAAATTGTATCAAGTATCTTTTCTGACCACAACGCCATGAGACTAGATATCAATTACAGGAAAAGATCTGTAAAAAATACAAACACATGGAGGCTAAACAATACACTACTTAATAACCAAGAGGTCACTGAAGAAATCAAAGAGGAAATCAAAAAATACCTAGAAACAAATGACAATGGAGACACAACGACCCAAAACCTGTGGGATGCAGCAAAAGCAGTTCTAAGGGGGAAGTTTATAGCAATACAAGCCCACCTTAAGAAGCAGGAAACATCTCGAATAAACAACCTAACCTTGCACCTCAAGCAATTAGAGAAAGAAGAACAAAAAAACCCCAAACCTAGCAGAAGGAAAGAAATCATAAAAATCAGATCAGAAATAAATGAAAAAGAAATGAAGGAAACAATAGCAAAGATCAATAAAACTAAAAGCTGGTTCTTTGAGAAGATAAACAAAATAGATAAACCACTAGCCAGACTCATCAAGAAAAAAAGGGAGAAGACTCAAATCAATAGAATTAGAAATGAAAAAGGAGAGGTAACAACTGACACTGCAGAAATAAAAGAGATCATGAGAGATTACTACAAGCAACTCTATGCCAATAAAATGGACAACCTGGAAGAAATGGACAAATTCTTAGAAATGCACAACCTGCCAAGACTGAATCAGGAAGAAATAGAAAATATGAACAGACCAATCACAAGCACTGAAATTGAAACTGTGATTAAAAATCTTCCAACAAACAAAAGCCCAGGACCAGATGGCTTCACAGGCGAATTCTATCAAACATTTAGAGAAGAGCTAACACCTATCCTTCTCAAACTCTTCCAAAATATAGCAGAGGGAGGAACACTCCCAAACTCCTTCTACGAGGCCACCATCACCTTGATACCAAAACCAGACAAGGATGTCACAAAGAAAGAAAACTACAGGCCAATATCACTGATGAACATAGATGCAAAAATCCTCAACAAAATACTAGCAAACAGAATCCAACAGCACATTAAAAGGATCATACACCATGATCAAGTGGGGTTTATTCCAGGAATGCAAGGATTCTTCAATATACGCAAATCTATCAATGTGATAAACCATATTAACAAGTTGAAGGAGAAAAACCATATGATCCTCTCAATAGATGCTGAAAAAGCTTTTGACAAAATTCAACACCCATTTATGATAAAAACCCTGCAGAAAGTAGGCATAGAGGGAACTTTCCTCAACATAATAAAGGCCATATATGACAAGCCCACAGCAAACATCATCCTCAATGGTGAAAAACTGAAAGCATTTCCACTAAGATCAGGAACAAGACAAGGTTGCCCACTCTCACCACTCTTATTCAACATAGTTTTGGAAGTTTTAGCCACAGCAATCAGAGAAGAAAAGGAAATAAAAGGAATCCAAATCGGAAAAGAAGAAGTAAAGCTGTCACTGTTTGCAGATGACATGATCCTATACATAGAGAACCCTAAAGATGCTACCAGAAAACTACTAGAGCTAATCAATGAATTTGGTAAAGTGGCAGGATACAAAATTAATGCACAGAAATCTCTGTCATTCCTATATACTAATGATGAAAAATCTGAAAGTGAAATCAAGAAAACACTCCCATTTACCATTGCAACAAAAAGAATAAAATATCTAGGAATAAACCTACCTAAGGAGACAAAAGATCTGTATGCAGAAAATTATAAGACACTGATGAAAGAAATTAAAGATGATACAAATAGATGGAGAGATATACCATGTTCTTGGATTGGAAGAATCAACATTGTGAAAATGACTCTACTACCCAAAGCAATCTACAGATTCAATGCAATCCCTATCAAACTACCACTGGCATTTTTCACAGAACTAGAACAAAAAATTTTGCAATTTGTATGGAAACACAAAAGACCCCGAATAGCCAAAGCAATCTTGAGAACGAAAGAAGGAACTGGAGGAATCAGGCTCCCAGACTTCAGACTATACTACAAAGCTACAGTTATCAAGACGGTATGGTACTGGCACAAAAACAGAAAGATAGATCAATGGAACAGGATAGAAAGCCCAGAGATAAACCCACGCACATATGGTCACCTTATCTTTGACAAAGGAGGCAGAAATGTACAGTGGAGAAAGGACAGCCTATTCAATAAGTGGTGCTGGGAAAACTGGACAGCTACATGTAAAAGTATGAGATTAGATCACTCCCTAACACCATACACAAAAATAAGCTCAAAATGGATTAAAGACCTAAATGTAAGGCCAGAAACTATCAAACTCTTAGAGGAAAACATAGGCAGAACACTCTATGACATAAATCACAGCAAGGTCCTTTTTGACCCATCTCCTAGAGAAATGGAAATAAAAACAAAAGTAAAAAAATGGGACCTAATGAAACTTAAAAGCTTTTGCACAGCAAAGGAAACCATAAAGAAGACCAAAAGACAACCCTCAGAATGGGAGAAAATATTTGCAAATGAAGCAACGGACAAAGGATTAATCTCCAAAATTTATAAGCAGCTCATGCAGCTTAATAACAAAAAAACAAACAACCCAATCCAAAAATGGGCAGAAGACCTAAATAGACATTTCTACAAAGAAGATATACAGAGTGCCAACAAACACATGAAAGAATGCTCAACATCACTAATCATTAGAGAAATGCAAATCAAAACTACAATGAGATATCATCTCACACCAGTCAGAATGGCCATCATCAAAAAATCTAGAAACAATAAATGCTGGAGAGGGTGTGGAGAAAAGGGAACCCTCTTACACTGTTGGTGGGAATGTAAATTGATACAGCCACTGTGGAGAACAGTATGGAGGTTCCTTAAAAAGCTACAAATAGAACTACCATATGACCCAGCAATCCCAATACTGGGCATATACCCTGAGAAAACCATAATTCAAAAAGAGTCATGTACCAAAATGTTCATTGCAGCTCTATTTACAATAGCCCAGAGATGGAAACAACCTAAGTGTCCATCATCGGATGAATGGATAAAGAAGATGTGGCACATATATACAATGGAATATTACTCAGCCATAAAAAGAGACGAAATTGAGCTATTTGTAATGAGGTGGATAGACCTAGAGTCTGTCATACAGAGTGAAGTAAGTCAGAAAGAGAGAGACAAATACCGTATGCTAACACATATATATGGAATTTAAAAAAAAAAAGTCATGAAAAACCTAGGGGTGAAACAGGAATAAAGACACAGACTTACTAGAGAATGGACTTGAGGCTATGGGGAGGGGGAAGGGTAAACGGTGACAAAGCAATAAAGAGGCATGGACATATATACACTACCAAAAGTAAGGTAGTTGGCTAGTGGGAAGCAGCCGCATAGCACAGGGAGATCAGCTCGGTGCTTTGTGACCGCCTGGAGGGGTGGGATAGGGAGGGTGGGAGGGAGGGAGACGCAAGCGGGAAGAGATATGGGAATATATGTATATATAACTGATTCATTTTGTTGTGAAGCTGAAACTAACATACCATTGTAAAGCAATTATACTCCAATAAAGATGTTAAAAAATAAATAAATAAATTTAAAATAAAAAAAAAAATATCTACTGTGTTGAAGCATGCATTAGTCTTTCCATGTGGATTTTGAAAGCATGATTTTGGATTGTAATAATAAATCAAGACAGCCAACTGTTAATTATTTGTAATGAATGGGAAAAATGAACACTGACATGAATTGTTCTAATTAAATAATTAATCCTATATATGTGAAATGCACTTTTACGTTATTTAAAATTGAACCACCAACCTCCATATCTCAATGGACTCAGTAACACAGTCATTCCAGACTCTGCTTAAGAAATGCAATCGAGATGCAGATGCAGATTGAAAAACAGATATATTATAATCTTAATTAATGTGAAATTAATCTTGAAAAAAAAAAGTATGTAAAAGATAAACTGAACCAGATAACTCTAAAACCTTTTTCGTGGAACTAAGGGGGAAAAATCTATTTATGCATTACACATTTTAATAAACTATTTCTAAACTGAAAGAAACAGAAATAAATTCCACACAACTGGGGGCTGCATATTTATAGAGATTCCAATGCCCTTTTTAATCACCCACAGAAACTCTTGAGATGTGTTCTAATCAATCCAAAAATATGTTGTAGTTTATGTTGTTTACAAACACATAATTTTGTCTCCACTACATCAGTGATTACATTTCAATATTTTATTATTTTCCAGGGATTTTGGTCTACTTTGAGGAAAAGCAACAAGTGTCATTCTATCTGTTTTCACTGGATCATCTTTTCCATAAAGTTTGTCTGATAACATTTTTTTTTTTGAGTGTGAAAAAAATTATAAAGTATAAAATAGCCTAATTCCAAGATATGACAATACAGCAAGGAAGGCAACATACACTCTGGGGTCACAAACTTTTACTTGCTTTGTTATCTAAAGAACATCTGGATTCCAAACTATATTGATTGTTTTACACCCCGGATGTCATTCCATTTGATGTCTACTGATTATGACCTCTTTCAGAAAAAATTACATTAAAAAAAGCCATATGGGAAAATGATCACTGGCTTGAGAGTTGAGCAGCGTATTGATCTAAAATCAACAACTAACTAGTAGGGTGACTTGAGGCAAGATAAGTTATTGAGACTATGTATTTTTTTTTTAAATGAAGAGTGATATCTTCCCACCCAACTATTTTTTTTATTTCTTTATTATTATTATTATTTTTAGATGTTGGGGGGCTAGGAGTTTATTAATTAATTTATTTATTTTTGCTGTGTTGCATCTTCGTTTCTGTGCGAGGGCTTTCTCTAGTTGCGGCAAGCGGGGACCACTCTTCATCGCGGTGCGTGGGCCTCTCACTATCGCGGCCTCTCCTTTTGCGGAGCACAGGCTCCAGACACGCGGGCTCAGTAGTTGTGCCTCACGGGCCTAGTTGCTCCGCGGCATGTGGGATCTTCCCAAACCAGGGCTCGAACCCGTGTCCCCTGCATTGGCAGGCAGACTCCCAAGCACTGCGCCACCAGGGAAGTCCCGAGACTATGTTTTATCATCTGTGAAAAGAGCAAAGTGGAACTAGATAATAACTCAGATACTCTAGCTATTGGTGTCTGTGAAATATATATTTTCCATTCTTTTTCTATCTAGGACATGTTAAAAATCTTCACTTATTTCTTCACATTCACAGAGGGAAAGAACTGGACATATTTTCTTTTAAATTTTATATATATATATATATATATATTTGAATTACTAGTAATTCAAAGAATACAGGCAAGAGCAGAACATAAACCAAACATTCATCTTTTGAAGAGGTCCAAAAACATCAATTCTACTGCATGTATCTTCTCTCTTTCTTGGGACGTATTTTAGTTTGGATTTACATATAATCTTTAAGCAGTGAATGTGGAATATAGCTTAAAGAGAAAGAAAATTTCTGTTGTGGCACAATTCAATCATATCCCCCGTTAGAAAACCTACCTGATAGTCTCCAGCAAGTAATATTGTCCACATCCATAAATTTCAGGTTTATTTATGTTTCCTAGACAGATTAGGCATATTCTGCCAAATGCATCCAGTAGATAAGAACTCCCTGTTATCTTTCTACTAGTAAATACTCTGAGTATGTTCACCAGGATAGCTGTTTTCCCTGATAAAGATAAGAAATAGGTTAGAGCCTTGCTGAACATTTTTTCAGGTTATGAATTTATCAGGAAACAATACTGGTTACAGGGAAAGTGTAAGAATGGATTCTCAAAGTGGATCGAGAATCTGAGACAGTTTGTGTCCTGTGTCATGTTTACTGAGGACACCCACTGCTGGTAAGGCTCTCCATCATCAAGTAAACAATATGACTTATTTAATGGATATCAATGAGCAATCCAAGTGCTTGTCAACCACCTCTGAAACGATGTGGCCATAATGGCAATGATGAAGGTTATCATGATCTCAAAACTACGGATGCCTTTTAATCAAAAGACACAAATAAATTGATACATAAAATTACCCAATCTGCCAGCAGTGGAAACCAACACTGAGCTCCCAATATGGTGCTGTACCCAAGAAAAACCAGTCACCAGGAGAAAGGTGGATTTTTCCAAACTGTGTTCATCATGGCAAGGGATAGCAATTTGCCATCACTGGAATAACACCATTTTGGGGTACTAGTATCATTTCCTTAGACAACATAATTTGATCAGCCCCCAGAAAAGTTTTTACCAAGTTTTATATTAACACTAAAGCTATCCCATATATTTTGCTTCTTATTCACAGGCTTCAATTACATTGACACGTGTGCCTGGTACATAATAGTAATGATACATCTACTGTCCATCTTCTAAGCAGCTAGCCCAGTAGAATGACAAAATGGTTTATTGAAGACATTTTCCATGTTGGCTGGGACCACCTCCTTGGGATACTGGAAGATGGGCCTTTATGATGCAGTATATTCTGAAGCAGTGACATTTATAAGGTATTATTTCTTCCATAGTCAAGATCTAAGGATCCAAGGACAAGTATGTAAAAGTGATTTTCTTACAAAATAGTTTGTTCTTCATCCCAGTGACTTTGAGATCTTCTCTCTAAAAAGTGTTACTATTCTCTGGGGGAAATATTTCTAAAAGGTGATACAATAGATCTGTCCATTTTGGACATAGGAGTGAACCAGTAGGCAAAACAAAGAGTTAAAATGTTGCCTACTGTGTTCGAGTTTCAGGTGACAAAGCAGAATAAAACGAAGTGGTTAACAGCATGAATTCTGGAGTCAAATTGCATTGGCTCAAATTTCAGATAAATAACCATGGGCAAAGTTACTCAGCGTCTGGGTCTTAATTTTCTCGCCTGTAAAATTGGTGAGATATTGATAGTTAAATTTGCCAAGCTTTTTGAAAAGTACCTGGTACATAATATATGATACATGATGCTTACTATTAGTTTTTGTATTAATATTAAGATGAAATAATGTTGCCCAGATTGGGAACGTAAGGAGTATATATGGAGCCCTGGTAGTACTCTGGGACACACCCAGTGAAAATGGTCAAATGATTGTCATCCTATACAGACAAGACCAACAGAGTTCAGACCACTCAAGATAAAGTTTTGGATTATCCCACAAGAAAGACAAATAACACCTAATATTTGAGGTTTTGAGGGAATTTAAATGGGTGCAGAAAAAATGGAAGAAGAAAATTGTAAACGCTCATGAATTCATGATCAATTTAAGGTGTGTCTCAAGTAGCTTTCTATACTTTGATCTCTCTCTCTCAAGTACATCCTCTCTCTAGTGTACTCTCACTCTCTGTTCTCTCTGTTTCTCTTGCACGTCATCATCATTGGAATTATTATCCTTTTCTCTTTCATCACCTCTAACAATTTATTTTCATCTCCTTTTTATTCCCTACAATTTTATATAGAATATGTATCTATGGCTTAGTGTGATGTTTGTTAAATCATATGAAGAAGGGTGTCTGAGTGAACAGAAGAGCAGGTGGTGGTGTTGGTCTTGTTGCTAGGACATTAAGTAGGGGAAGAGGAATGTTGATTATAGAAAATTGCAGTCTAGACAAATTTGTAATGAGCTGTGAAAAAAATAACTCCGATTTCTATTTATGTAATGTTAAGGCAAAAAATCAGCTAACCTTTACGAGCATTATCTGTTCCAGGATGTCCAAAGTTTTATCTCTTTATATTCCCAAAACCACTCCTACAAAGTACAAAAAGAAGATATTTCTTTGTTATCAAGTCAAACATAGAGCCAAGTGTTGTATATCTTACTTGAGAAAAACTTATAAAAACTCTTTATAATTTATTATAATAATAATGAAAAGATATGATTCCTAGGGTATGTTTTATAACCTTCCCAAAGTCGTATAGCTACAGAGCAGCAGGCTCAAACTAGATCTCAAACTAATTCAGTTGAATCTGAAACCAACCCATCATTTTTCTACTATTCCATACTTCCTTGAATAATGTGAAATCATGGTTAGGAAGGCTGTTAAAAGAATATTATATTAAAAAAATTTCACATAGGAAGCTAGAAGAAAAGTACCTTAGGGCGGAATAAATATTATGGACAAAGGCACACAATTCTGAAAATTTCCAAATGATCAGAGAGAGGTGAAAAGTTATTTATGGTTTGAGTTTAGAAACTTGAAAGGGTGATAAAAATGGAGATAGGGTTTGGTGCTTGTGATGGGGTAGTGGGATTAAATTTAATGACTCTATCCTGTTGGTATTGAGAAATCAGGATTTTAAAGCTTAAACTCAATTGTGGGAACACAGTATTTAATACACCATAGGAAAGAGTATAAGTAAGAATGTATCTTGGTACGCAGAAATCTAGATTTTATATGATGGAAAAGCAGATGTGAAGCCCTATTATATAAAAGAAAGACAAGAGTAATCCTATTTTCAGGGCTTCCCTGGTGGCGCAGAGGTTGAGAGTCCGCTTGTCGATTCAGGGGACACGGGTTCGTGCCCCGGTCTGGGAAGATCCCACGTGCCGCGGAGCGGCTGGGCCCGTGAGCCATGGCCGCTGAGCCTGCGCGTCCGGAGCCTGTGCTCCGCAACGGGAGAGGCCACAGCAGGGAGAGGCCCGCATACAGCAAAAACAAAAACAAAAAACAGAATAATCCTATTTTCAAACCCTAGAAGTAACAAACAGTTTTAAAAAATAGTTTACAAGTGCATAACATTACTTCCTGCAGAGTAGTCAGTTCATAGAAGAAAGAGATAAGTTTACAGCTCTTGTTTTTAGTCAGATGAGCGCAATCTCCGCACTAAACACGTTATAAAACATTTTCATCTATGAATAAACAGTCTGAGTACTTTGGGCAGAAGTCAAAGGGTTGTAAATATAAGAGAGATTTACTACTATTATTTATATTCTATTGAATTTCATTTTACTTTTCTTTGAACATCATCAACTCCTTTGCCTTCTTTTTGTTGTCACTAGAAAGAAAAATGAAGAGGTAATAATTCTCTTAATTTTAATTTCAAATGTAGAAGCCTTTTTGCATTTAAAATTTTATTTCTTTTCTTGGTATGAGATATTTTTGATCATATACCTGTGCATAATACTAAGAATTTTGACAAAAAGAGCAAGTTAAATAGAAATAATCCTGGCTTTCTTTTGTCAGATTAAACTATAAAATAACTAAAAAATATAAACAAAGTTCTATCAGTCTTCCGATTCATTTTCTAACTTTTATTTGGAGCCAAAGGCATGTTTTACTTCTTTTATCCCTCTAATGTTGTATTGAAACTTCATATTGAAATTTTTATACATTTAAAACTTTTACATATGATTATTGTTTGTTTTCTAAGCTATCTCCTCTGGAATTTTAGGAATTTGTAGGTGGTTAGAACTAAAGCCACAAGTTAAAGTAGAGCCCACAGATAATTTAACGTCGTTTTAGAGCTGACATCTACTGGGCCTTGATTTAAAGGGGAGTTGCACTATCAAAAATTTTCAGTCAATTCAGAGAATAGAGGATATTAGAAGTCATGAGAGAATTCCCAGACTGTTGAGAAGTTTAGACAGCGAAGTAAATTATACAAAGGAGGAAAACAAAGTCCAGAAATTACGCTGTTATTGTGACACATTCTGAATACCATGCACAGTAGTCAGAATAATGCCTCTCCACAAATATGTCCATGCCTTAAACCCCAGAACCTATGAAAATGTTATTTCATATGGCTAATTTCCCTTCTAAACTGAAAGTGAAAGGGGCAGGAAGAAACTTATTTGATGCTCCTTATTCATTTGAATGTTTTCTCATATGAATTCCTACTATGTTTTTTAATAATTTAAGTCCTTTTTAGTTAGGCTTCTGTTTTCCAGGTTTAGGTGTATTGGATAAGGAATATTCACAGAGGCTATACAGGGAAACTAAATAGTGACCAAATTAGAGATACCAGTTAGTCTTAATGAGACACATTACAATGACTCCAATCAAATATTTAAAATATTGTCTGCTATGAACATTTTTTCAGATAAACTTTATTCTCACCAATTTCTCTTTTATAGTGAGTACAATAGTGTTAGTTTAAGCAGCTATATCCATTGTTATATATATCTGCTATTATAGGTCTTTTGTCATAGATTTCTGGTATAACTCCTTGTGTCCCACAGAATTAATGCTGTTCTAGAAACATTTCTTGACATGAAAAAGATAATTACTATTTTTGTGGTATCCCTAAATAGTATGTTAAATTTTATTAATGTTTTATTAATGTGGTAATTTTAATAGCCATAAATATTTATAACAGTTCACACAGTTTGTCTAGTTGTCCTCTAATTAAATACTGGATAACTTAATTCTTGTAACTGCCTTTGAACTTCAAGTGTATTTATTAGATCAATTAAATCTAGGACAACTTGTAATTTCCCCATTCTTAAATCTAATATCCATATATAAGTGCACTAAAATACAATAGTAAACAAATGCATATTGAAATATTACTCTATGAAATACTAATATATAGGCATTAATTTTTCCTTTAATATATTTTTCCTCAAGACATTCATCAAATTGTGTAATATCAAGCTTCCTACATTTAATACATTTCTATTCTAATTATCGACTTAGATTTTGATATGTTTATAATTTGGTAGATATGATGGGGAAGGAAAATGAAAATAATATAGAGGATATCTTAAAATAATTCTAAGGAGGGGAAGGCCCTGAGAAGATTGGAAACTCAGTAGATGCTAATCTTTATAACTGTCTACAAATTTTTTCAAAACGACTTTTCATCTGTAACATAAATTTGGGTGGGAGAAAAAGGAAGAAAATTTACAGTCCTGTGGAAAGACAGGGAGAGAGAGAGAGCTAGAGGGAAAGGTAGAAAGGAAGAAAAGGAGGAAGAATGCTCTTCCTTATTTGATTTCCTGACTGAAGATTTTAAGTTAAAGGGCGTCTCTTTCTTTTCCTATTTATCGCTACAACTACCTCCCATACAATTAAATTATCTGATATTTGATCTTTATTGTATTCTATATTACCTAATCTGGTGTATGCAAATTTGCAAAAAACATTTTCATTTGTTCTGGTCTTGTATTTCTATGCTTTGTACATTGTACAGAGTTAATGCATTTTTCAGCTGGAGTATTTTTAGAAAAGAAGAGCACATAATTTTTTTTGAAAGCAGTTTGAATATCTGTGATGTTTGTTTATCTCTTTGGAAATTAATGAAGGATTTCTTTCCTCTCAAAATAATGTTCATGTAACCCAGAGCCTGGGAAAATTATCAATATTTTATCTAAATTAAAATCTAAATTAAATCTTTTTTCTCCCTATGATCCAACTTCTTCTTGGTGAGTATTCAATTATTGTAGTGAATTTATTGTTGTTCTGAAACTGGAGGAACATTAAAAACATTGAAGGAATTACTCAGAGCAAAGTCATTTAGCACTCTATTCAAAGAAAAAAAGTGTAAGAACTGGTGTGAGAACAGAACAAAGGTAAGACTGGGAATTAGAAACTCGTGAAGGTTGTGCAGCAAATGAAACCACCAAGATAATGATAAGGCAACCTGCAAAATGGTAGAAAATATTTGCAAATCATCTATCTAATAAGGGTTTAATATCCAAAGTTTATAAAGAAATCATATACTTCAATATAAGAAAGAAAACCCATCTAATTAAAATTGGATAGAGGAACAGAATTGACATTCTTCCAGTGAAGATATACAGATGGCCAACAGGTACATGAAAAGATGCTCAACATCACTAAACATCAGGGAAATGCAAATCAAAACTACAACGAGATATCACCTCACACCTTTTAGAATTGCTATCATCAAGAAGACAAGAGATAACAAGTGTTGGTGAGGATGTGCTCTGTTAGTGGGAATGTAAATTAGTGCAGCCACTATGGAAAATAGTATGGAAGTTCCTCAAAAAAATAAAAATAGAACTACCATATGGTCCAGCAATCCTACTTCTGGGTATGAATCCAAAGGAAATGGAAACAGTATCTTGAAGAGATATCTGCATTTCTGTGTCCACTGTAGCATTATAAAAACACCTAAGCTTCTGTCCTCCAAAGGATGAATGGATAAACAATAAGTGGTATATAGGTGCCATATATGGACAAAGTACACACACACACACACACACACACACACACACACACACACACACACACAAAATGGAATATTATTTGGCCATGAAAAATAAGGTCATTTTGCTATTTCTGACAGTATACATGGTCCTTGAAGGCATTATGCTCAGTGAAATAGATCAGACAAAGACAAATATCATATGATATCAGGAATATGTGTAGAATCCAAACTCATAGAAACAGAGACTAGAATGGTGGTTTCCAGGGGCTTGTGGGTAGGGGAAATGGGAGATTTAGTCAAAGAGTATAAGCTTCCAGTTATAAGATAAGCAAGTTCTGGGAAACTAATGTATAACATGGTGATTATAGCTAATAATACTGTATTATATACTTAAATGCTGCTAGGAGAGTACATCTTAAATGTCCACACCAGAAAAAGAAATGAAATTATATGAGAGGATGCAGGTATTAGCTAACACCATGGTAGTAATTATTACACAATATGTAAAGGTGTCAAATCAAACACTTTGCACACTATACACTTACACAAGATTTTATGTCCATTATATCTCAATAAAACTGGGGAGAACAAAGAAACCCATTGACAAAGAGTCTGATGATACTACAGAAGCAAGGGTGTTTCCAAAACTAGCAGATAACAGAAAAATCTTTAAAGTTATCTATACATAGATCATGGGATCAACCATGATTTTTGTATCAAAGTATTGTTAATTGGCTATATTTCAAAAAACTAAAAAAATTAGCTGTAATTTAGTTTGTTCAAATATCAACATATATATATGTGTATATATATATATATAAATGCATGATAGTTCATTACAACAAGGATGTATCTTGAGGGCATTATGCTAAATGAAATAAGTCAAAAAGGTAAAGACCCATTGTGTATGATCTCATATGTAAAATCTAAAAAAAAAATCATAAATATAGAGAACAGATTGGTGGTTGTCAGAGGCAAGGGATCAGAGATGAGAAAAATAGGTGAAGCTTATCAAAGAGTATAAAATTACAGTTATAAGATAAAATAAATCCTGGGGATATAATGTACAGCATGGTTACTATAACTAACTGTACTATATTTTATATTCGAAAGTTGTTAAGACAGTATATCTAGAAAGTTCTCATCACAAGTAAAAATTGTAACTATGTGAGGTGATGGATGTTAACTAAACTTATTGTGGTAATCATTTCATAATATATACATATATCAAATCATTATGTGGCACACCTTACACTAATACAATGTCATATGTCCATTATATCTCCATTAAAAATGCATGGATGAATAAGTTAAGTGATATGATGTGTGCTTTTTTATGAGTAAAATTGTCATTTAAACATTATCAGAACCACGTATTGAGGCAATCCAGCATGGCTGACACCAAGATTACTTAAGTAATGCATGCTTCTAAGGACTCTCTTCTAATCATGTGACCCTTCATTGTAACATGATCAAAATCATCTTGTCTTTGAAATGAAAAAAAAATAGTAGAGTCTAACTTTCGTAGTTATTTTTTCACTGCCAATTACTACTTATTGGTGACTCATTTACTGCCTTTTGAATAACTTTTAAACATTTTGAGTAGCATCAGACTCACTTTCTTTTTTTCCAAATTGATCTCTAAGGATGAAAGGCTCACTCTTCTTTATATCTGTGTATACAGTCAACTAACATCTCAATTTCTACATGAGAAAGTTCACATGTCACTAATACTCTATGAAATCTATGAGAAAGCAATTAGAAATTATGATACGATTATAAATAGATTTTCATTCTAACTAATAAATCAATTAATAGCTGTATTACTTTCCCCCACTGCCAGAATAAGACCGTATATATATATATATATATATATATGTATATACATATATGAATGAAAGCTACTTATCTTCCATTCATTCCTATAACTTACTGCAAGAGAAATAAGTTGCTGGATTATAAAAACAAAGCAAATCAGAACTTAAATATATCTGTTTATATTTTTAACAAAAATGAGACCATAAAGATAATTTCTTAAGTAATATTTAAATTTTATGCAGTATGAAATGACAATAGAAAAGAACAGATGATTTTTAGTTATATAAATTTTTTCAATATCCATTATCAAATGATGTTATAACTTGCATAACTTCACACTTTAAAATCCTAGAGTTAACATAGTATTTTAATTGCTATCCAATGTAGGAAATTTCTATTAGTCAAAAACAGAGTAAAAATAAATAAATAAAAATTTAAAAAATAAATTAAAAAAAACAGAGTGACCATTAGGCAAACAGTTAAGTATCAATGGAAGTTAACTTTTTCGAAGTAATATCAGAGTGTATATATCACCTCAAGCTTGGAACAGTTTTGCAGACATTCTGTATATTTGGAAATCGCATTTTGTGATGCAGCTAAGTTGAAATAGCTAGCTACATTTCCAACATCTATACCAGTACTGAGAACAGCTAATGATAGAAAGACTCCTTGGCAAACCAATTCTCCAATTCTCCTGGAATCTGGACTTTTAAGTAATTTGTAAGAAAACACATTATTTAGCCAGCTATAGATTCTACTATTTCATGGTTACGATTACAATTCATTAATCAATTTATAGATATAAATACACTATGATTCAAAAATAAATAAGCATTTAAACACACTATAATAAATAAATATAATTAAAACAATAGCCATCTACATTCATTTGTCTCCTAGCTATTTGGTGAAGTTACTGAAGCACAGAGCCAGACATCTAATACCATATTTAGTTTTGTTTATTAAAATAATGAAAGTATGTTAATGACAAAGTGCAAAAATACATAATAGAAATTAATGTACTGTGAAGTAAAATTTTGTTTGAAAATCAAGACAAGTTTAGTAAAAGCTTGTCTTTAAATGAACATTGCATAATGTGCATTTAACAACTATTAAATCATTTTTATTGAAGTGTATCTGCAAATTATACACCATGAAAAATGATAGCAATATGCTCAAAACAGTCTAAGTCTAGCGTATGGAATTACATTAATTTTAAACAGTACTCAAGTTATTTTGTATAATCACAAAAAACAGGAGTTTAGAAACATCTGCATAAATTTTACTTATTCTTTTTAGTGTTTACATCAATGTATGATTTAATCTCATTCTAGTATAGTTAATTCTTACACCTAATAATTCTTTTATAAAAGTTCCATTTTGATTCAAATGCAAATAAACCCTGAGTATCGCATATATAGTACAGTTATCATAAACATTACATAGTATATGCATATATAGGGAAATTTGAGGGGACACATAATATAAGCAGATTTTATATATGATCTTATTGATAAAGAATATCAAAGATTACTAATTTTAACATATGTGAAATCTTGTCTAATTTATAAATGAATTAAGTCCTCAAAAATACAATATCATATATGTATAGGCTACAATTTAAAATATGTTATATATATCTAAGTGAATAAAGAAAAATACGTAATTTTATCAGCATTAATGATTAAATGATATTATTTAATAAAGACTTTCAAATGAAACAATTATGATTTTATTTATTTGTCTTGACATACAGTTGATTTACAATATTATACTAGCTTCAGGTGAACAACACAGTGATTCAATATTTTTATAGATTATATTTCATTTAAAGTTTTTTAAAGTAATGGCTATATTTCCCTATGCTGTGTGATATATACTTGTAGCTTATCTATTTTATACATAATTGTTTGAACCTTTCAATCACCTACCCCTATGTTGCTCCTTCCTCCCCTTCACACTCCAGCCTGGTAACCATTAGTTTCTTCTCTATACCTATGATTCTGCTTCTGTTTTCTTATATTTATTTATTTGTTTTATTTTTTATATTCCACATATAAGTGATAACATACACTATTAGTCTTTCTCTGTCTGACTTATTTCACTAGGCATAATACTCTCTAGGTCCAACCATGTCACTGCAAACAGGAGAATTTCATTATTTTATGGCTGAGTAATATTCCATTGTGTATGCGTGTGTGTGTGTTTGTGTGTGTGTGTATCACATCTTCTTTAATTAATTCATCTGTTGATGGACACAGTTTGTTTCCACATTTTGGCTATTGTAAATAATGCTGCTATGAACATTGGGGTGCATGTGTCTTTTCGAATTAGTGTTTTTGTTTTCTTCAGATATATACTCAGGAATGGAATTGTTGGATCATATTGTACTTAGTTCTGTTTTTTCCTTTTCTGAGGAAATTCCATACAGTTTTCCATAGCAGGTTCATCAATTTGTATTCTCACTGACACTACACTAGGGTTCCCTTTGCTTCACATCTTCACCAACATTTGTTAATTGTGGTCTTTTTGTTGATAGCCATTCTGACAAGAATGAGGTGATATCTCATTACGGTTTTGATATGCATTTTTCTGATGATTAGCAGTGTTGCTCATCTTTTCATGTGTCTGTTGGCTCTCTCATGTCTTCTTTGGATAAATATCTATTCAGGTCTTCTGCCCATCTTTTAATCAGGTTTTTTTTTTTTAATTGACTTGTATGAGCTGTTTATACATTTTGCATACTAACCCCTTGTAGTTTATATCATTTAAAATATTTTCTCCCGGGCTTCCCTGGTGGTGCAGTGGTTGAGAGTCCGCCTGCTGATGCAGGGGACACGGGTTCCTGCCCTGGTCTGGGAAGATCCCACGTGCCGCGGAGCGGCTGGGCCCGTGAGCCATGGCCTCTGAGCCTGCGTGTCTGGAGCCTGTGCTCCGCAACGGGAGAAGCCACAACAGTGACAGGACCACGTACCAGAAAAAAAATATATATATATATTTTCTCCCATTCAGTAGGTTGTCTTTTCATTTTGTCCATGCTTTCTTTTGCTGTGCAAAAACTTTTAAGGTTCATTAGGTCTCATTTGTTTATTTTTGCTTTTGTTTCCTTTGCCTTGAGACAGATCCAAAAAAATTGCTAGAATTTATGTCAAAGAGTGTTCTGTTTATGTTTTCCTCCAGAAGCTTCATGGGTTTTGGTCTTACAGTTAGGTCTTTACTCCACTTTGAGTTTATTTTTGTATATAGTGTAAGAAAATGTTATAATTTCATTCTTTTACATGAAGGTGTCCAATTTTCCCAGTATCACTTTTTAAAGAAACTGTCTTTTCTCCATTGTATTTTATTTTATTTTTTTGCTTTTTATCCCTGGTCTTTAGTGATTTTTGTTATTCAAGAAAAAGAGAAATGTTACATAGCATTGTTCATGACCTTTTCACAGGTTATATTGGCTTAGATGAGTCTTGTTCCATTATATATTTTTGCCTCTGTACTTAAGATTTTAATAACAAAAATATATTTTTATTCTCACCACTTTCTTTCCAATTATCTGAAGTGTTAATAATACATCAACACTGTAAAGTCTTTGTTGGTACTAAATTATAAAATATATCCACAATCACTTTGCTTCCATTAAATGTTCAAAATAGAGTAAACAAAAATGCATGTTCCATAGTATTAACGTGACTTCCAATATAAAACTAGACAGTGTAAATACTTCCTAACTCATTCTATAGGATCAGCATTACTATAATGTGAAGACCAGACAAAGATATGGAGAGACAAAAGACTCAGAATAGTAACACAATATTGAACGAAAACAAAGTTGGAACACTGACCGTACCTGACTTCATGACATAGTGTAAAGCTAAAGTAATCAAGAGAGTGTGGTATTAGCAAAAAAAAAAAAAAGACAAATAGATCAATGGAATAGAACATACAGCACAAAAATATGCCCACATAAATATAGTCAGCTGATCTTGACCAAGGAGCAAAGACACTAAAATGAACGAAAGATAGTCTTCTCAACAGTGTTAAAATGCATGGACAACCACATGCAAAAATAGTGAATCTAGACACAAACTTTACACCCTTCACATTTGAAATTAATTTAAAATGGTTCTGAGACCTCATTGAAAAATCCAAAAATATAAGACTTTTAGAAGATAACGTAGGAGAAAATTTAGATGACTTTGGGTTTGGTGATGGCTTTTTAGATTTGAAACTAAAGGTATGACTCATGAAAGGAAGAATTAATAAGCTGGACTTCATTAAAATAAAAAATTTTGCTTTGTGAAAGATGCTGTCAAGAGAATGAAAAGCCACAAACCAGGAGAAAATATTTTCAAAAAACATATCTAATAATGGACTGTTATCCAAAATATACAAGGAATTCTAAAATTCAACAATAGGAAAACAAACCAATTAAAAAATGGGCTAGAAACCATAGCAGACACCTCACCAAAAAGACATACTGATGGCAAATAAATGTATAGAAAGATGTTCCACATCATATATCATCAGGGAAATGCAAATAAAAACAACATATATTTTGTCAATTAATTTATGAAAAAGGAGCCAAAAATATGCAATTGTGAAAGGACGGTCTCTTCAATAAATGGTGTGGGGAAAATTCAACAGCCACATACAAAAGAAAGAAACATGACCACTATCTTACACTGTACACAAAAATTACTCAAAATAGAGACTTGAACATAACCCCTGAAACCATGAAACTCCTAGAAGAAAACATAGGTGGTAAGTTCCTTGACATAGGTCTTGGTTATAATTTTTTTAATTTGACTTCATAAGAGAAAGCAACAAAAGCAAAAGTAAGCAAGTGAAACTACATCAAATTTAAAAGCTTCTGCACAGCAAAGGAAAACATCAACAAAATGAAAAGGCAACTTACTGAATGGGAGAAAATATTTGTATATCATATATATGATAAGGTACTAATATCCAAAATATATAAAGAACTCATACAACTCAATAGCAAAAATACCCCCAAAACTGTGATCTAAAAATGTGATTTTTAAAACATCTGTATAAACATTTTCCAAAGAAGGCATACATATGGCCAAAAGGTATGAGAAAGATATTAAACATCTTTAATAATCAGGGAAATGCTGATCAAAACCATAGTGACATATCACCTCACACCTGTTAGAATGGCTATTATAAAAAAAATAAAAAATAAATAAAAATCACATGTTGGTGAGAATTTAGAGCAAAGAAAACACTTGTGGACTGCTGGTGGGAATGTAAATTGGTGCAGCCACTATGGAAAACAGTAGAGTTTCCTTAAAAAATAAAAATAGAACTACCATATGGTCCACCAATACTACTTCTAGGTATTATATGGAAATATGGAAAAACCTGTGTCCATCTCTGGATGAATGGATAAGGAAATTGTAATATATATAAAGTGGAATATTACTCAGCCATATAAAAGAATGAAATCTTGCTATTTTTGACAGTGTGGATGGACTTCAAGGGCTAAGTCCATAACTTTAACTTGTTAATTATGTTAAGTTAAATAAGTCAGGCAGAGAATCTTTCTTATATGTGTGATCTTAAAAAAATCAAAAAACAAACTCATAGCTACAGAGAAGAGATTGGTGGTTGCCAGAGGTGGGGATGAGGGGTAGAAGAGTTAGATGAAGGGAGTTAAAAACAAAAAAGAAAACACAATAAAATTTACACATCACTCCAATATAATTAGAGGTCTTTTTAGTGATGAAAATGTTCTGTGTAATGACTATATCAATGTGAATATCCTGGTTGTAACATTGAACTATATTTGCAATAGTTTACCATTGGGGTAAACTTAGTAAAGGTTTCAATAGGATCTCTCTGTATTATTTCTTTCAACTGCATGTAATTCTATAATTATCTCAGACAAAAATTCAAGTAAAAAAGACACTAATAAGAAAACATGTAAGTGTTCCACAGACTATGACAAACTATTTACAGGATGCTTACCTGAAAAAAGACTCATAAAAGCAAACAAGAAAACATTAGACATTTAACACCTGGTTTATTCTTTTGTTTTTAAGTTTTTATTGGAGTACAGTTAATTTACAATGTTGTGTTGGTTTCTGCTGTAAAGCAAAGTGAATCACTTATACATATACATATATCCACTCTTTTTTCTTCAAGATTTTTTTCCCATATGGGCCATTACAGAGTATTGAGTAGAGTTCCCTGTGCTACACAGCAGGTTCTTATTAGTTATCTATTTTATATATAGTAGTGTGTATATGTCAGTCCCAATCTCCCAATTTATCCCTCCCCTCACCCCCAGTTCATACTTCAAGTGGTAAACTCATCCATAATCTTCATCACCAATCATAAAATTAGTACATGAATTCACATTGGACATGGAAAAGAAGACTGTAACAAAAAGGTTGAATCTTTGAGTAAATATCACAGGTAATTAAAAAATATATATTCCTTAATATTATCTTTAAAATAGGAATCAGTCAGCTTCTACCATTCCATCAGCCCATACTTGAGCTTTCAACACATGTCCACAGGAATCCAACTGATTACATTTTTTTGAGGGAGGAAGTTGTTAACATGTAAACAGTTAACCTAATTGAAAAAGAGTATTAGGAGAATGAACAGTTATTTTATTAAATGACTGTAAAATATATATCGTTTTGCAGGACCCAATAAATACCATGCAAAATAAAAAGAAGAAAAGAAAGTAGCAGGGTAGAAAACAAAACCTTTTATTTAAATAAAAAGTTATGAATGAACAGAAAATATATTTTTCCTTTTGCAAAATCAATCAACATTGACAAATTAATCTAATTCCTTTAACATTAAAATTACTATCTACTATTTTATTATTTAAATGCTTTCTTTCATTCTAAGCTTACTTTTTTTTTTTTTTTTCTGTATGCGGGCCTCTCACTGCTGTGGCCTCTCCTGTTGCGGAGCACAGGCTCCGGACGCGCAGGCTCAGCGGCCATGGCTCACGGGCCCAGCCGCTCCGCGGCATGTGGGATCTTCCCGGACCGGGGCACGAACCCGTGTCCCCTGCATCGGCAGGCGGACTCTCAACCACTGCGCCACCAGGGAAGCCCTAAGCTTACTTTTATCCTTAGCAAAATAATGCTGTAATTTGCAGTGTACTCAATCAAAATGAATATTATTAAAATGATTAATGTCCCATGATCATTTCAGAATATAAAGACAAAATTAGACATGAAATATTTTGTGTGCATTAGTCAGTCATCTTTGTATCTCTTCTTTTTTAGTATATTTATTACCATGATGTAAAGGCCCTATATTAAATTAATTTTGCTTATAACATTCTAAAATAAATGTTTGGTGCAGGATCTTCCATTCTGTCCCCACCTCTGAGGGGGTGAGTCTAGATATCAGGAGGGGGGAAGGACTAAAGCCAGTATGCTCCCTAGTTGGACCTTGCCTATTAACAATTTATCTGTCCCTTTCTCTTCTTCCAAAGGTTGGTGCAAGCATTGGAGATGGGGTTAGGGGTGGGAGATTGCACTGAAAAGACTCGGAATCTCTATTCTGCAACAGACTAAATCATTACTTGTTCTCCTAAAGCTGCAGAATAAACAGTGAAGACAGAGATGTTTCACCTTCCTCTTACTAGCTTTTTGGGACCTTTTCAGGGACACCGGAAATTGGAAGGCCTGACCGGAGAGACAAAGGGGTAAAAGGAGGCAGAAAGGGGCTCCCCTCTTGCACATACGTGGTACCCCATGTTGGTAAATAGACCTAGATTTTCTTTGACTCTATTTTCCAATTTTCCTGTATCTCTACTAAGGTTAATTTGGGATTTTGTTCTTCCCAGCAGCTTCTTAATATGCTGATTCAAAGATGGCAACCCCAGCAGCTGCCCTTCAATGACTTGTTCATAGTCCTATTATTAGACCTACCATCCTGATTCCAATTACTTGTTTGTCTCAGAGTAGGCTTTCAGGGCAAGGACAGCATCTCATTTGAGTCCCCAGGGACTAGAACCGGATGAAAATTGCTGTAAGAACTCAATAAGTATGCATTGGTTAAATTGATAAATAAATGAATTTCTCTTGGCATTCAAGAATAAAGTAGTATAGATCAAGGACTTCTATAGAGAAGATCATTGCTCCAAAGGAAAACAGAGAGTATAAAAATCTAATTGAATTGAGCATTCCATGCAGGCTAGAACCACTAAAAAGTTTTAAACACTGCTGTAAACTCTTTCTTAGTGTAGTATCGTATCTAAAAGCGACACCACTGTGGTGTAGTTTTCAACATAACCTTAAGCAGGTTAGTTTAATTAAATCATAAAATGTTTCAACATTTCAAATTTGATTATGACGAAAACATATCTACAATAAGAACTTTCAGATCAGGTGACCAAAACTCTATCGTTCATCACCCCAGAGAGAACACACACGCTTCTTACAGAAAGCTACTCTGATCTTCTTAAAAGAGTATTTTTCCAAAATTAAATAGATCCACATATTATGAGACATAGCTTTCAATAAGGTTGATTGAGCTTCCATAAATTTTATTTGTAGGGTACCCAGAACTGTTCATTTAACTTACTGAAAACAACAGTAAGAAGTTAATATGTGTTTGCAGGTGGGTAAGCTGGTTGCCGGGTGTGTCCCATCCATATTCTACACCTTCTGAGAATGCAGGAAATCTCAGTGGTGAAGATGAATTTGTCTCTTGGCTCAGTATTTAGTTATAGAAAGGAGAAGAGAAAGGGGGAAAGAAGGAGTCTTATTCTGACAATAAGAAAAAACAAAGATTTATCATTCATCAGAAAACTGAGTGCTATAGGAGGAGGCCAGTGACTCACATTCTGTTAGACTGAAACAAACAAGACTCTCTTTACAACAGAACACATTAAATCCAGCTAAAAGATGATGCTTTCAAACTCAAACTAACATTATTATATAAACAACCATATTGAACACAGTTTTTTTCTTCTAAGGACAAATACAGTTTTAAATATGATTTTTAAAAAGTAAAAATTTAATAATGAAATTATATACAGAGGCAAGTTTTATATATTTGTTAGACATTTTGAACTTCACTTAAAAATGTACACATGCTCATATATTATAGTTTATTTGTTCTGGCTCTGAATTCTCTGTAACACATATCTTGCAACTGTCTTTTGGTATATTTTGATCTGACTATATCTTTTTCGGCGAAAACATCCATTAGGTAACCAGTACCCTATGTTTAGAAATGAAACCAAGCAGGACCCTGCAGGGCCTCCCCAGGGAAAGACCCCACCCCTACCCAGGAGAAGCACCAGAACGGTGGTCATAGACCCAGCAGGTCCTCCCTGTTTCCCATAGTCTTTGTGAAAAAAACACAAACTACTGGGCCAGAGGGGAAAAGGAAAGAATCATTAACTGCTTTAAGTTAAACAAAAATTCCTCAGTGATGATTTGTATTGCCCACTGCACTGTCAGAGGCCTGGACTAGACTGGCCAATGATAAAACCTAGTATAGCATTTTATAACCTCTAATAAGTTAATTAACTTCACTTTGGTACAGCATTCTTGTCTCTTGTGAAAGTGACAAAGTAATGAACATGTTAAATCCCACTGAATTGCAAATGAACATTGCTGCCAAGTTGCTACTTGTGGAATATTAATAACTAGGACTTCCTTAACCTAACTGTGCACTGGAATCGCAATGAAGATTAAAAAAGAAATGCAGATTCCCAAACATCCCCACAGGGCTAGTGGATCATAATCTTGAGTTCTAGTTGCCCCTGTCTGTTAACTGCAGCCAGAGTTGATAATGAATGTCTTAAACAGCTAAGGCTGTCAGCGTGTACTGAAAAAACAATCTTAGAACAAAGGTGATAGTTGGTAAAAAGTTTCTTGCTACTAAGAGAAGTAAGAGATTAAATAACAGCAAAAATAAGATGTGTATATATACTGGAAAATAGTTTTGATTAATGAGATATGAGACGGCCTGGCACTTGTGTGAAAAATGAGCCTGGTCAAAGCTGGTGAAGAAAGAGGAATGAGTCAGAGAAATTGGCATAAATATATGGTCCACCTACCAAGAGATCAGAATCCCAACTGCAGCTTTGAGTAAGTCAGACTTGAGAGTTTGGAAGTGTAAATTCAACAGGCTCTTGTGTAAAGCATGTTATTTTGGTATTCACACTTGGATCCAAAATATGGAGGACAAGCCTATATATTTCTGAATGTGCTTTTAGTTTAGCCAGGCTCATTTTTATAACACACTGCATTGAAAAGTCAGCCCACACCTTCATATTCCACAACACGAAATACCCAACTTCTCGCTACCCTTAGGACAGTCTTCTAAGATGTTTAAGTTTTGTTTTCTGAAACTAAAGAGAGGAAGGTAAGTGTTTGGAATATAGAAAAGATCAATAAATAAAAGCTTTTTAAAATTGTTGTTATTGTTATTATTGTTGTTATTGCAAATCTCCAATATTAGGTTTAATATTTAAAATATGTAAGAAGACTAATTTCTTGCTGGTATTAACACAAAAGCCAACCCTTCTCATACTGAATTAATTAAAACTATTTTCTGGTACATAGATTACATGTCTTATTTTTACTTAATTTAATCTGCTCTTCTTTTCCTCCTGAAAGCCCTGATCAGCTGTAGCGGTCCCTCTTAACTATCTAAATAGACTATCATAATAGTCGCCTTTTCAAATATAAAACAAAAATGATACTATAAATATAATTATAAATATATAAATCTTGACTTTTATCTATTTTCCTTTAATACTGTGGGGTTTTATTTATTTAACTTAAATTTTGGATTTTTCAAACACTTGGATCAAATGCGCCTCATTCAATTAAAAAGACATTCCCAATATTATCTTCCTTTGCTTTACATTCCTTTAAAAACTTTTTTTTTTTCTGAAAGACGATGCAGTTTTGAAGTTATACTAAGTTCTTATGCCTAGCATCAAGACTTTTTTTTTTTTTTTTTTTTTTGCGGTCCACGGGCCTCTTAACTGTTGTGGCCTCTCCCATTGCGGAGCACAGGCTCCGGACGCGCAGGCTCAGCGGCCATGGCTCACGGGCCCAGCCGCTCCGCGGCATGTGGGATCTTCCCGGACCGGGGCACGAACCCGTGTCCCCTGCCTCGGCAGGCGGACTCTCAACCACTGCGCCACCAGGGAAGCCCAAGATTTTTTATTATATTCATGTTATTGCCTTCCTTTGAGGTGAAGCTAGTGTTCTTCTAATCCTTATTACCACCTTTACATGATTCCATTAATTAGTGTTTTACTTACCCTATGTTTCTGTTAATATATGTGCTTTCCACTTTGATGAGAGCAAACTTACTTATAATTACAAATCTAACTGAAATTTAATGAAATACAAAGGTCAAGTTTGAAAGTATACACAGTGAAGATAAGATAATGAATTATTCATCTTTGTGTCTGTAATGCTTAGTCTAGGTCATATAAAAGTGCTCAGTGTTTATTGTGTAGAAATAGTACATAAGAGATGCAAGACACTGACATCAGTACTAAAATTCATTAAAAATAAACCACATGCACAAACAAAAATACTCTTATTCTTTCAGTACAAAGGATCAGTGAGGTTCTGTCACTTTTTCACACCATAAAATCAGAGAAAGGCAGAAGATGGCTTTGTATCATTTCACATCACCAAGTATCAGTGTATTTAGTTGTAAACAGAGGAGTGGAAGTCATATCCTCCCTTCATCAAGAGATATTGATTTTTGTGATATTGAAGGAGATAAAATACACAATATATAGCTTTCTTATTTTTAAATTGCTTTATACATATGTATCAGTAATTAATATTACTCTGAAAAAGTGAGAAGCACTGCTATGTTAATTGATATCGGAATAAATCTGTCCCCCATCTTCCACACCATTTACCTAACAGGAAGTTAATCTGCTATTTGGGGAGCTCCTTGAATTTTCCCACCCCACTGGTTAGTATAAAGGTCTTCATGGCACAGTTACAGAAAGCCCCTTTGATCTTCCACCCATAGTGGTTACTGCAGTTCTATTGTTTCTATGTTAAGAATTATCATGGAAGAGCCAGGCACCCTTTTGAAAAGAGTAGTGTTATGGTATGGAGTCCAAACTTCCCGAGTGTACCACAAAGTCATTTCTCACCTCACCTGAATGACTGAAGGAAAACTAGTACACAAAACAGAACCAACAGTCTCCTTCCTCATGTAAGGAAAACTTTCCCTTCTTTCCCTTTCTAACATATCTGCATTGAAAACTCAGCCCCTACCTTCCTATCCCACACCCCCAAATACCCCACCTTTCACTACCCTTCGGACAATCTTCTAAGATGTTTATGTTTTCTGAAACAAAAGACTGGAAGGTAAATGTTTGGAATATAGAAACGACTCAATAAATTAAAGCTTTTAAATGTTGTTATTGTTATAATTATTATTGTTATATCAAATCTCTAATATTAGTTCTAGTTTTTAAATTATGTAAAGAGACTAATTTCTCACCAGTATTAAGGTGATGGTGGGTTTGGTTTTCATGTGACTTTACCTTTTATTTAGAAATAGTATCTTTCTATTTTTTTTTTTTTTTTTGTAACTCTAAGTCTGTGAGCAAACCACTTAACCAATTCTAAAAAGGTGAAAAAAGGTATAAGCAAAATTAGGTTCGCTTAGAAAAGTGTAAGTAAAACGACTTAGAAAAAGTTGTCAGTAAATTTTAGTTCCCTTCTGCCTAGTCTCAATTTCTATACATTTAAATCCTTGCTTACTTAGTACAATTATTGTAAAAAATAAGTGAAAGAAAATGCTCTGTGCTGTTTATAAAATGTAAAATATGATTTAATATATATTCATAAATAGCTTTTGACTTCTTAGAAAGTTGTTCAAGTTTATGTTCACCATACCACATGACTGGACATCTAAACTGATCATGTTTGTGTGATGAACCAAGTGAATGCTTGCAGCCTATGAAGAGAAGATCAGAGTACTGGAACGCTGTAATTCAAATCTGTTAGCTCTGTTGATCTTGTTTTTAAAAAGTCTTAAAACTATGCTACTGTGAAAGCAAAACTAGAAGCTGCCTAGTTTTTAGTTCTAAAAGAAATATCACTTATATTTCATTTTTTGATTCAATTGCTCATTAGAAGAATTGATGTTAATGATATGACTTTTTAGTGTTTATAATCTCTGAGTCTTTTTGCCTGTTGTTATGGGCAACAGCGGGAAACTAATGATGACTAAGATGAGGTTAGCTAAAGATGGGGATTAAAAATTTAGAGATTAAATAATTTTTAAAAACAGCTTATAAATGGATATGCCTCTGTACATATGTGTACACACACACACATATGTATTCCCAAACAAAACAGTCCATATATTTAATTACATCTTCATTGATAAGTATGTTTCAAAGGTATTCATTTCTGCCACACATAATTTTATCAATCCCATTTCATATAGTCATGTTATTCATCTTTTTAAAAATAATTTTTACTTGCTTATCACTTGGGAATTTTAAAGCAGATTTAAATACTTTATTATACATACATTTGAAGTAAGTGCAGCCTATTTCAAACACTTATTTAATGTTTCATGGGATGGGAATTTAGCAAAAATATCCATTTAAAATTACTTCTTCAAGCGCAGAGTAACAGTGTTCAGATGTATCCAAGCATCCACCGAGCTCACCACATGCACGGTGATGTGATCATTTAGAAGCTCGGCTGGGCTGTGTGTGTGAGGCATAAGAGCTGCTCAGTGGGCCCAATCTTACGCAGAATCGGCACAGTCAGATCCATCAGTAAGCTCTTGTGTCTAACTCTCTGTTACAGCAGCCCTTCTGGTACCCCACATTTAAAGAGAATATCCAATAAAGTCCATATGCATATTTAAATATTTAGGATGCTATTTTGATGTTTAAAATTCCTGTTATAATATTACAAATACTCAGAGTTTATAAAAATCAGAATAGTGCTCTAAAAGCAAATACTGTTTTATCTTTTGAAGCAATAGAATTGTGAAACTTTTGATGATATATGACTGGGGTAATATGTTATGTAGTACCTAGGGCCAGTGTGGTTGATTTTAAGATGACATCGTGTTCGTACATTTATACTTAAAAAGAGAAGGCTGTTTCTACGCAAGGTAAGTAGTACGCCTATAATAATGGCAATGTAACACATTGAAAAGAACAGAAAAATACAAGACAAATATAGCCTTGTAAACAGTAGTATATATATATTTAAAATTTATTCTTTAATGTAAGTAAAATATGTTTTTATGAAATTCCACATTTCAGGGATATAAGATCTCTAAGCATTTAAGTCATTTGGCTAAAAATAAGGATAGAATAAGGAGCTATCAGTAAAATTCAAAGGGAGATGTGAGTCAGCAAACTCAGAATGCTATATTACAAAATGATTATACAATACAATGCTGTTAATGTATTTTCCATATTTTGGATTAAATTTCCATATATTCTAACATAGGATTTCATCAACAATGTCATCTTTTACAGGACCTAGATCACACCAAACAGTATACAGTTTTTATTCCTGTGAAAAACTCTAGCTACCAAGAAGTTGATCACATAGATTCCACAAAATATTCAGGTTGCTTTAATTTTCCAATACCAGTTAGTTAATGTTATGTATTTTTAAAATCTTTTATATTTGTTAGTCTTCTCAGTGTATTAATAGACTGATCTATTAATAAATAAGTTAAGGCTAAATAAGTTCTAATAATATAAGAAGCAGATGTATAGAAACCTGTTAACATGAATTTTCAATCATATTCTGAGAAAATAGGAACTCCCACTGGAAATGGAAATCCAAATTGTTCACATTTTTAGGGAAAATACACATAGCCTCTACCCAACAATTTCACTGCTAAACACTAAGCCACCAGTATATTTGAAAAAGTACATCAATAAATATGTAAGAGAATATTTATTGTTTATACTATGTGTATTGAGGTAGGGGTGTGGGTTAAAACCAACAAATGTTAATTAATAGAGGACTGATTATTAAATTTTGTTACATACAACAAACTGCTCTGGAAATGTTAAAAATAATGAGGTTGTACAAATTTAGTGCAGGCATGGGAACTATATTATAAAAATAATATCAGTAGCTAAAAATATTTTTCTGGAAGGATAAGCAAGAAAATGCTTTCAATAATATATTTGGGGAGAAGTATTCAATATTAGTGAGGTTAAAAAGCTATGGGGTGACATTCATTTTTATTTCATACCTTAATGGATTGGTGATTACTCTTACCTTTGGCATGCATTAAATCTATGCTTATTTTTAATATTCAGAGTGATTATCAGGCATAATAGGTCATTTTAATATTAATTTGTATTATTTATTTTTTAAATGAATAAGTACTATTAAACATTTAAAAATCAGATGCCAGCCAGAGCACAATTTTATTTTATTAAAAAAAAATCACTGTAAAACTAGTTTGCTTCTTATGGAATCTCAATCTCTTATTCAGCTCTAGAAGTTTGAAAACTTGAATCTCCTATTTCTTCATCTAGTGATATTCAAAAAGTTTACAGAAACGATTCACTTGTTTAATATTTTAGTACTATCTTCTAGGGAAAAATGATTATGAATATTGAAAAAGTCACTATCATGTAGAAGTATAATGATTTTACAGATTAGAACAATAAAAATAACCATTTTCACCCAAAGTGTTGATTATCATTTCAATTCATGAATTTCACCCTCAGCACCTCCTTATATAATTCTGAATTCAGACATTTGCTTTACTAATTAAGTACTTTTTAACATTTAAAAAAAGAAATTGAGGCCACTTTTGCACCTGGTGACACGTATTAACATAATTTTGTGAAACTGAACTTTTTGTACAATTGTATTTTTACTCCTTTCAGTAATTTCTAAAGTTATCTGTAGCAGCCTATTAAAGTTTTCCTGTTCCAATTTTGGATCAGTAACAACTAATAAAGATTATTTCTTGGTTTGGATATATATGTTCTCATTAAATAAAGAAGTATTAAACTATTTACATACTTCATTAAATAAAACTGAATTAGCTATAGATATTTATGCAAACTTCTAACAGTTGCTCCAAAAGCAAACGAGGGAGGCATGTCCTCGTATCATGACACTTGTTTCTCTACAAATTTAGGAGAAATGGAAATATCTTATTTTCTACTCTGAATTCCTTTCAGTGCAGAAGAGGGAGAATGCAAGATCTCTGCAATGCCCACCCAATCGACAGTGCTTGGGCCCATGTTTGGGAGCTGGGCGAGGGGAACACAAATATTCGTGTTGATGGGAGGGATTTACATAGGAAACAATCCTGGCTCTGCTGGATGCCACCTCTGCTGTCCTGAGGGATGTTTAGATACCCCTCCGCCCCCACACAAATCCTCTTCCCTTTCAGGGGTCTGAAGCATCCCTGGGCAGGGCTAGCATTTGAGCCTCTTTCTTAGCTTGAACTTATTATCTTGGGCTCGGGACATTAGGATGGAGCAATAACTGTCTGGGGCAAACACAGCCCTTCCTTTAGGGATCTCCTTTTGGAATCTAAGGAGAGGAACAGTGTAATTGAGAGTGGGGTCTGACACTCCTATCTATAACACTACAAGAAGTGGGAGCAAAGAGGTGTGTCAAATCTCCAAGAGGGCACCTAGGTTCTTGTTACTGGAGGAATGGGAAGGGAGTTGATTTCTCCAAAAGGCACCTGCACACAGGCTCTACCCTTCCTCCCTTGTCTGAGTCTGCCCTATCAATGAGCTTGGTTGGACCGTTCACATTGGAGAAGTGAGGCATAGACTACCTTTGAAGAGAAGAGAGAGGCGGCTAGAGTTTCTGCCACTTCCCCAGTTCTTTTGAGATCCTCCTGAGTCCAGGAGAAACAGCAGCTCCTCGATCACTGAAGAGTTTTGGAGAGGAGGAGAGACAGTACAGCTCACCTTTGATTGTCCTGGCGCTTCCTAGGAAGTTGTCTCAAGAAGAAATAGAGATAATCATTTTTTTAAATGTTAAATGATAAGCACCTACTAATATTACTGAAGCAGGTTTGTTTGGCAGCAAGCCAAACGCTGAGATGCCGAGGTTTGTAACAGAGAAAGGGTTTATTCAGGAGGTAGCCAAGAGAAGAGATGGAAGAACAAATCTCAAATCCACCTCCCCAAAGACTAGGAGCTTGGGATATTTGTGGGTGCATATAGGGTGGTCAGAGGTGCAGGGGAAGGTGATTGAAGGCAGGCAAAAGGCCAGGGGATCGTTTCTCTTCTCAGGCTTATCTGAGTCACATGCTTCTTCATGGGACTCAGGTTCAGAAAATGGCAGTGTTAGCATGATCCGAGGGTGGAGTTTTTGGCTGTCTGATGTCAAAATGTCATCCATCCATCCATCCACCCGGCACTCAGGCAGGCCCAGTGGAATGTTTGGTGGTCTTGACCAGTTTCAGCTGGGCAAGAACTAGCTCCAAGTTCCTGAAAACAACTTAGGCAACCATTACTACGGCAACCCATACCTCAAAAGTGTTATATTTATAGGGGGGCGATTGAAGGAATCTTGTGATATATTGTCTAAGCTACATGAAGCTTGGTTGGTATGCAGTTTGCAAGAACAATTAACTCAAGCTTGACCTTGGTCAGTGAAGGTAGGTTACAAAAATATAGGTACCCCAGTGTTCATAGCAGCATTATTTACAATAACCAAGATATGGAAGCCACCTAAATGTCTATCAACAGATGAATGTTATGGGGTACATATAAGTAAAATGGAATAGTACTCACCTATAAAAAGAATAAAATTTTGCCATTTGCAACAACATGGATGGACTTGAAAGGTCTTACGCTTAATAAAATAAGTCAGAGGAGAAAGACAAATACTGTATGATATCACTCATATGTGGAATCTAAAAAATACAACTAACTAGTGAACATAACAAAAAAAGAAGAAGACTCACAGATATAGAGAACAATTAGTGGTTACTAGAGGGGAGAGGTAAGGAGGGAAGAAGCCATATAGGGGTAGGGGATTAAGAGGTACAAACTATTATTGTACAACACAAGGAATATAGCCAATATTTTATAAAAAATATAAATGGAGTATAACCTTCGAAAATTGTGGATCACTATGTTGTACACCTGTAACTTGTATAATATTGTACACTAACTATACTTCAATAAATAAAATCAATTATAAACTTTAAAAGCGCAATTAAAAAATATGTAGACCATATGCAAATCCCAGGGTTAAAATTGAATTAAAAGAGGAAGAGAAGGGGCTTCCCTGGTGGCACAGTGGTTGGGGGTCCGCCTGCCGATGCAGGAGACACGGGTTCGTGCCCCGGTCCGGGAAGATCCCATATGCCGTGGAGCGGCTGGGCCCGTGAGCCATGGCCGCTGAGCCTGCGCATCCGGAGCCTGTGCTCTGCAACGGGAGAGGCCACAACAGCGAGAGGCCCGCGTACCGCAAAAAAAAAAAAAAAAAAAAAAAAAAAAGCTGTTCAGGAGTTTAAGAACCAATTATTTTCGTTTCTGATTTTAGTGAATGGTTTTGGACTCAGATCGCAAAATGATAGATAATGCATCTTAATATCCTTTCTTTGGAAATTATTTAGATACACAAAACCCCTAAGCAATCCTCCTATGCATTTTGAATTTCATAAAATACAGAAGAATACTTTCAAATCCAAATACTACATATCTAATACAAATTTGATGGGGATGGAGAGGAGTAATTGTTAAGAAGTATTCTGCGGCTTCCCTGGTGGCGCAGTGGTTGAGAGTCCGCCTGCCGATGCAGGGGACGCGGGTTTGTGCCCCTGTCCGGGAAGATCCCACATGCCGCGGAGCGGCTGGGCCCGTGAGCCATGGTCACTGAGCCTGCGCGTCCGGAGCCTGCACGTCCGGAGCCTGTGCCGGAGCCTGTGCTCTGCAATGGGAGAGGCCACAACAGTGAGAGGCCTGTGTACCGCAAAAAAAAAAAAAAAAAAAAAAAAAGTATTCTGTCACAATTTGATGAAAAAGGATATCATTCAAATGGAGAAGATGATGAGATAACACTAGTGCCCTAAAAGTAACCAAAGCTCCAGAAGACTCTCAAGCTGGAAGGGAAGAAAATAAAGTTGTGCCATTTGTTTTTTTAATCACTACCAAGTTTAATGTTGTCAAACTTAGTATTCATTAATAAGTCATTACATATGGAGACAATAAGTAGATTAGATTCTCCTCATGTCACAAATGTTCCCAATATAAATGATAATTATTGAAAAATCATAGCTAATTGCAAATTAATTACTTGTAACCAAAGCTTTTCAAGGGCAAAATTAGAAAACTTCTTCCTATTTTTTTAATCTCAGGTTTTTTGGGGGGAGGGGTTAATTGAGCTGTTAATTTAGAATGTTCTGTTAGTTTCAAGTGTACAGCAAAGTGATTCGGTTTGTGTGTGTGTGTGTATATATATATATGTATATATATTCTTTTTCAGATTCTTTTCCATTATAGGTTATTACAAGAATTTGAGTATAGTTCCCTTTGCTATACAGTAGGTCCTTATTAGTTACCTATTTTATATATAGTAGTGTGTGTATGTTAATCCCAAACTCCTCCTAGGGTAATTTAGCAGTTTGGGAAATTGTGCTATTTTTTAGTTAAACAATTTACATTATTAAAAATGTTACCATTATTTAAATTCATGGAACTTGAATGTATGAATATAAAAGAAACAATTGTTTAATTATGTCTTTTCAATGTAGTAGTAAATTAATTTAAAGCAGCTTTCTGTGAATAAATATAGTATAAACATACTAATTTGAACATAAATTTGTTCTTCTTACCTATAACAGGTTTAGGTAAGTTGGAAAGATGTATTTAAAATATATGCTGTTGTTTTCCCTGTTTTCCTTTTAGTTTTAAATCAAGAGTGGCTGTGCTGCAATTTCCCCCACCCCCCACATAATGCTCTAAATCTCAGGTTGTGGAGTTCACTTTTCTCATTTAAAGGCATGAATATAACTGCTATAAATGGCTCAGCCATCTCTAGAATCATAACACAACTGTCTGAATTCTATCTATGGTGGTAAGTAGCTGTCTTTCTGAATCAGCTTTTATTACTGACTGTGGTGACCTCAACTTGGTATTGATTTGGCCACCATTAGATGAAGAAGATTTCTATTATCTGCTGTCTCACCCATTACCATCAGTTTTCAAAATATTTTCTACAATATCAGAGGCAAATAATTTTATTCTCTGAAGAATCATAAAACTTGACAGAAAGAATTTCAGAACACGATACGGTGAGAAATGTATTCTTAGTTTGTAGTTACATTTTAAAAAGACTAAGTACTTATCTAGGTTGACATCCTCTTATAGCAGAATAATTACTGTATAAACTATACTGAAAAATTTGTTTTATAAAAGGTATTTAACAAGAAGTATATGTAATTATTAAAAATAATCTCCACTGATATTATTTTAGCTTCATCTAAGTGTATTATAAAATATTACTGGTTACTATTATTATTAACTTATATACTATGAAAATCACCCTTTTGATATACAGTTATTTATATTTTATACATGCAAGGTTTCTAATAACCACAACCACAGGCAATTAACACATATTTCAAACACCCCAAAGAATTCTGTATGCTGTACCTACATTTTTGCCTTTTCTAGAATGTCAAATAAATAGAATCATAGAGGATGTCACCTTTTTAGTCTGGATTCTTCCACTTAGCATATCGCCTTTGAGAATTTTTCATGTTGTGGTTGGGGAATACTTCACTGAGTGTTGTAACACAGTTTGTTTACCCATTTATTTATTAATGGACATTGAGATTATTTCCAGGTTTTGGTAACTATCAATAACGCCGCTTTAAAACATTTATGTTTAGGTTTTTATATGAACACAGTTTTCATTTCCTTAGCATAAATACCTAGAATAAATGCAAATCCCAGGTGATTCAGTAAGTATTTTTAAGTTTAAAAGAAACTACAACACTATATTTCAGGGAAACCCTATCAGTTTGCACTGTCACCATCAATGTCTGAGTGCTTCTCTTGTTCTGCATCCTTGTTTTTTAAAAATATTTAGCCATTCTAATAGGTGCATAATGGTATATTGTTTTGTGTTTATTAATTTGCATTTCCTTAATGATTAAATGGCTAATAATGATAAGCATTTTTTTCATTTGCTTATTTACATCTTATTTATCTTCTTTGGTGAAGGGCCTGTTCAAATCTTTTGCCCATTTTTACACTGGTTGCTGGTTTTCTTGTTATTGTGTTTTGAGAGTTATTTGATATTTATTTTGCAAATATTTCACCCCAGTCTATATAGCCTGCCTTTTTATCCTCTTAACAGTGGCCTTCACAGAGAGAGGTTTTGATTTTGATGAAGTCTTATTTACTGACTTTTCTTGTATAGATTGTGCTTTGGATGTCAAATCTATGAAATCTGCCTAATCAACAGTTATAAAGATATTTTCCAATGCTTTCTTCTAAGAGATTTGTAACTGTATGTTTTATCTTAAGGCCAATAATGTATTTTGAGTTAATTTTTATACAAGTTGTAAGTTGTAGGTTTGTTTTGTTTTGTTTTCTTCTTGCCTACGGCTGCCAAGTTCTTACAGGTTCATTTGTTGACAAGTACTCTGTCAATTGAATCACCATCGTACATTGGTCAATAAATCAATTACAAATATATGTGTTTATTTATTTCTGAATCTTCTATTCTGTTCTATTTGTTCAGCCTTACCTTTCATCAATATCATACTGTCTGGACTGCTATAGAATTATATTATTTCTTAAAGCCTGAAAAAGCGAGTTCACCAACTTTTTTTTTTTTTCAAAATTGTTCGGATATTCAAGTTCCTTTAACTTTCCATAAAAGTTTTAGAATCAACTTGTCAATATTTACAAAATATCCTGTTGGGATTTTTCATGAGGATTGCATTAAATTATAAATCTATTTGAAGAAAAGTAAATTCCTTAACTATACTGAGTCTCCTAAATAGGAACACAACATGTCGTCCTATTTACTCATGTCTTCTTTGATCTCTTTCATAGACATTTGTTAGTTTTCAGCATACAGATTGTGCACATCTTGTATAAGATTTATACCTAAGCATTTCACATTTGTGGGAGCTATTGTAGATGATATTGCTTCTTAAAATTTTAGCTGATGTTTATTCCTATTATATTAGAAATTTAAGTTTTATATATTTGACCTTATATCTTCTAAACTTGCTAATGTCACATTATTTCTATGAGCTATTTTGTAGATGCCTTGGGATTTTCTATATACACAATTATGTCATCTGTGAACGAAGATAGATTAATTTCTCCCTCTCTAATCTGAATACATTTTATCTCATTTTCTTGTCCTAGTGAAATTGCTAAGACTTCCAAGAAAATATTCAACAGGAGTGGTGAGAGAATAAAACTACAAACAAAACCAATACCCCTCCTGAACACAGGCACAAATCCTCAATAAAGTATTAGCAAATCAGATCCATCACACACACACACACACACACACACACACACACACACACACACACACATACACACCATGACCAAGTAGGTTTTTCCAGGAATGCTATATTTGAACAACATAAAAAAATAAAATAATGTAATTCACCATGCTAACAGATACAACAAGACTAAACACATAATACTGTCTATAGATACAGATTTATTGGCTAATTTCCCATTTTAGAGAGAGAATATTGGGTCATTCTCATTAAGTATGTTGTTAGCTCTTTGCCTTTTAGACATAATCTTTATCAAATTAAGGAAGCTCTTTTGTTTTCCTAGGTTATTTTTTATCATTAATGGATGTTGACTTAAAAAGAAATTGCTTGCTCATGATATATATAGATATAAATATAGATACAGATACAGAGACAGATATAGATGTAGATCCAGGTATAGATTGCTGGATTCAGTTTGCTAATTTTTTTTGAAGAACTTTGTGTCTATATTCAGGATAAATATTGTTCCATACTTTTGTTTTATCCTAATATATTTATTGTAATACATGAGTTTGCTTCTTAAAAGAAGTTTTGCTCTTCTATTTTCTGCAAGAATATTTGAAGAGTGAGTGTTACTTCTCCCTTAAGTGTTTGGTAGATTTCAACAGTGCAGCCCTGTAGAAGTGGTGTTTTCTTTTTGGAAGTTCTTTAACTGTAAATGTAATATTTTAAAATACATATATGGCTATTCAGGTTAAATAATTTTTCCTGTATGAGCTTGGTAATTTCTGTCTTTGAGAAATGAGTTCATTTTATCTGTTTTTTCTATTATGTGCATACAACTGTTTGTAGTACTTCCTCACCCTTTAATATCTGTGGAGGCAGTGGTGATATGTCCTCTTTTTTCCTGATGTTGGTAATTTATGCCTTCTCTTTTTAAAAACATTTTCATTAAGAAATAAAGGAACTATATCCATTTATACCATGATATTTGTTACAATTTTCTTTCCTAAAATTACAAGTATCTCTTATGACATTAATACTTCAAAAATTACCAACAGGGCTTCCCTGGTGGCGCAGTGGTTGAGAGTCCGCCTGCTGATGCAGGGGACACGGGTTTGTGCCCCGGTCCAGGAAGATCCCACATGCCGTGGAGCGGCTGGGCCCGTGAGCCATGGCCGCTGAGCCTGCGCATCTCCGCAACGGAGAGGCCACAACAGTGAGAGGCCCGCGTACCGAAAAAAAAAAAAAAAAAAAATTACCAACAAAATGAGATATGTCAATATTGAAACATGAAATATGTAAAGATACATTGCTGATATATGAAAGTGGTCAGTTTTATTGGTGTATATAGAATTCTCTTGTACTCCAAGTAATATAAAAGTGCACTGTGTTCTAACTGAAATCATTCTACTGTCACTTCTCTCTCTAACCTAAATATCTGCTAAATTCTGCAATAGTAAGTTGTACATTATATTAATAGTAACTCCAGTTGTCTGCAGAGTATTATGTAACGATTTTGTTTATTTCTTATGTTTGTATCTTTTAGTGGGCTTTTAAAGATATAATTTGTGCTAATTTAATTAGTATTTTAAGATTAATTCAAGTGCTTTTAAAATTCACTGAATTTAATGTTATACTTGTTTAATATAATTAAATATTACCAATATTTGCTGATCTCTACAGAAAAGTCTTCCAAAATACTCCTGGAAGGAGGACAATATTTTTTAATTGAGATATAATTGACATGGAATGTTATCTTATTTTCAGGTGTACAACATAATGATTTGATATTTATATGTATTGCAAAATGATCACAGCAATAAGTTTAGTTAACATCCATCACCATACATAGCTACAACTTTTTTTCTCTGTATGACAATTTTTAAGACCTACTCTCCTAGCAACGTTCAAATATACAATACAGTATTAACTATAGTCACCTTGTTGTATGTTATATCCCTATGACATTTATTTCATAACTGGAAGTTTGTACTTTTTGACCATCTTCACCCATTTCACCCACCCCTTATTCTCTTCCTCTGAAAATGACCAATCTGTTCTCTGTATGTATTGGACAATTTTATCATCAAATTAAATTTATGAAATACTCTGCTATATTCAGAGCAGCATAGTATACAGGACAGGTTGTCCAATGCAAAATGTTCCCATTTAAAAGAGACAATTCATATATACACTACTAAATGTAAAATAGATAGCTAGTGGGAAGCAGCTGCATAGCACAGGGAGATCAGCTCGGTGCTTTGAGACCACCTAGAGGGGTGGGATGGGGCGGGTGGGAGGGAGACGCAAGAGGGAGGAGATATGGAGATATGTAGATGTATAGGTAATTCACTTTGTTATACAGCAGAAACTAACACACCATTGTAAAGCAATTATACTCCAATAAAGATGTTAAAAAAAAGAGAAGCAATTCACGTTATAGATACATAATGATAGATTAAAGGGCAGGGGCAGGTGAGAGATTCCTTGGAGAGATCTTAGCGCAGCAGAGGAGAGACTCCCCCTTCACATAAACGCACACGTTCTCACAAGGCCATGAACTCACCTAATAATACATGAAAGCACTTTTTCAATGGAACGGACAAATATGTCTATCCTGACCATGCATCAGGTGTACTATGTCCCAAGGTCATTTTCTTTTCCAATCTACTTCTTGATTCTTATCCTTGGCTAACATCAAATCCAATAATTTTCCTTCAATTTAGGGTGGGGAAGATTTGGATTGTTTCTACTACTAATGGCGTAAATGACAGACCAAATTTCTGACATCTGGGAGCGGTTAGAGCTCGGGTGCAAGCATTTGCAGAGCCACAGCCTCTGCAACCAGGGGTCGGAAATGTCCCTCCTGCAAGATCAAGCTGCCAGGGCACTTCTTTCTAACTTGCATATAAATGCTATAGGGATTATCCCTTTCTTGGAGATTCATAATGCATATATAAAAGTCAAGTTTAAAAATCGTAGCAGGAAAAAAAAGATAAAGTATGTTTGGACTCAATATTTAACACACACATGCCCAGCCTGATTATCTATCCTTTTATTGAAAATTGATGATGCTTGTTAAAACAACCTAAAAATTACCAGAGTTTTGAAAAAATCAATTTTGATTTGACCCAATGTTAACAAGCTCACTTAATTTTGTTTCCTTAAAATTTTGTCCCATGTGACATTCGTGAATGTACCTTAAGAATAGGACTTTTGTCTTATTTTTTTTCCTTCCTTTTCTTTTTTTACCCCTGACTCTAAGCATGGGAACTGGCATATTTTAGGTGCTTAAATAAATGATTGTTGAATAAATAAAATAAAACTTTAAAAATTTTTAATTATCCTATCATGGTGTATTTTTCTTAAAAATAAAATCAAAAAGGCACTGTTAGTTAAAAGAAATTCTGTTTAAAATAAGAACTAGAGAACTTAATACAGTCACCACTGTGACCACCTGTCAGTAGGAGGCTGCTGGAATAACACTAACCTGCTAAACACTGAGAGCTTCAACATAGTCTTTTAAAGTCGCTATCTGAGTGACTTATTTTGGAGTTTTATTATGCTCTCGAACATTCCACCAGTTTGTCATTTTGAAGAAAAGGTCATTATCCCTAAACACTAACATTTTCCCTCCAGTTATAACTAATTATATAGGTGGTTTTAGCCTCAGTTTGTTCATCCACAAAATAAGTGATTTGGACTAAATTATTTTTACGGTTCTTTACAATTCTAAGCATGTAAAAGGTTTGACACTTTTTATTTACAGTACCTGGCAAGTAGATTTCATTCAATGAATAACCTATTATAAGACCTAAATATTAAAACAATTAGTGCAATGACTGCTGAATAATGAGTTATTGTTATTGACAAAATTAATATGATACAGTAGAAAGAAAATAATCTTTAGAATTAACTAAATATGATCTTGAATCCCCTGTTTGCTTCTTACTAGTTATGAGATCTTAGATAAGTTTATTAAGAATTTTGAGAATTTATATACTCCATTATGGAGACAATGAGACATAAACTGTGTTGCCTATAGTTATAATAAAACAGTGTTAGCTTTCCTACATTATCCTTACCTGCTAATTTGTGCAATTATTTTATTGTGCATGAGAATAGATCCCAGTAACTATTTTAATGTGACATAAGCCCATGCTTTCCAGCTATGATAGTTTCCCACTGGTAGTATCTAATGATGCCCAGTTTCTCTTAAGATTTATCCATATAGTTCTTGGCCTCCTAGGAGCCAGGTGATTTACTTTTGCCCTCACCAGCGTGAATACTAGGCTGTTTATGGCCGTCCTCCTTTCAAGCTCTGTATTTAAACCATGCACAGAACTTTCAGAAAGTAGCTCAAGCTCTCCAGAGAAACACCTAGAAGCATTTCTTAGCTACACCACATTTTGTCATATTTAGCTTTTCCACAGTTCATTTTTGCTTACTCTGAGACAAAACAAAATGCCAATACTCCCTGAGATCAGGTTAAAACCTCGAACATTCAGAGGTTTTCTTTCCTGTCTGTAAAATGTGTCCCAGAGGCAATTTCCCAACTCAAGTAGGCAGAGGACTTGAAAGCATTTCCAGAGATCTTTCAGTTCCCTAAATAAAACCCATAAGCCATGAGGAAAAGCAGAGTCCAGCCAGACCAGACATGGGCATCTCATAGGTCTTCCATGCAGGTATTCAGACTAATCTGTAATAATTGCATGCGTATTTAAGGTTATTGCACAGACTACATTTAATATACCTGTGTTCACCATCTGCTATATCTCTTGGGGAAGTGACATTGAACATTTGGGAATTCTGTTTTATAAGCAATAATGTTTTAAGCTCATAAAGTACGAATGAAATAAGCCCTTTTAATTTTAATCACACATGAGACATTTATACTATACCAGTTCTGGAAGAATTATGCGTCTCTTGCTTAGGGGTGCCAAATTATAGAGGCAAGGAATATACACAGGTATGCACACCCCAGATGTACCACCTTTCAATAAATTATTTCATTTTTACTGATTTTGTTAAAGAACAAAGGTTTTTTTGGTTTTTTTTTTTTTTTTTGGTTTTTTTAATGTAGCATCAATTCAGGCAGAAGAAAGATAGAAATTCCATCCTCCCAAGCAGATGTCAAAAACATTTAAACAGCTGTCAGACCAGTTCAAACTGTCATCAGAAGTGACCTTAAACCAAGTTTAGTTTTTAAATATTATTTTAAAAAAAGAAGTGAAAAAACAACACAGTGCCGTTATGCAGATGTCTGAAATATTAAATGAAAGAATGAACATCTGTTCAGTTCCTCTTCAAACTTTAATGGTTTGGAGAGAAATTCTGTTGTCTCAGATCTTTAAGAACATCTGAGGCCCATACAGCTTCAACACCTGTGAAAGAGGCTCTCTGAAAACGTACATTCTAACTTCAAAGTCTTTTACTACCGTTCTTTGCCAAACATATGCCAACAAACAGAACTTATTATTATTTATGATATTTAAGGCCCTCTTGTAGTGTATATTTTAGAGTGAGAATAAAATCCTTTGGGCTTTACTATACTTTTATGCACAGAAAACATGTATTTTATTTTTATTAGAAATACTAAAACAGAGTAATTTGATAGCTGAGCTATCAACTGAGCTATCATTTTTAGCTTATCTGAATACTGGATACTTAAATTATCCGGTTTTAGAGGTAGTTATACATATGGTGCAATAATTTTAAATACAGTCCTCTTGAATATGATTATTTCATTCAGTGTTTATGAGAAAATCATTCCTTCCATAATTGAAAAAAATTCTGCACAGAAGTATCAGATTTATGTTAATGTATTATTTGAATAAAAACTATCTTGCTGATATAAATAAAATAATTCTAGACATACATTTGCCTAGTTAATGTGAAGGTGTATTTTCTGCTAATGTCTTTTACACACATATGCCTGTATGTGAGTGAGTATGTATACATATGTGTCTGGGTATGTATAATAGATTTTCTGTATGCTAGATGGTGTTACAATGTTCCAAATTTACTAAATCAAAATCTGAAATCATCTCTGTCAAAGAGATCCAATATAGATCAACTTGTGTATGTTACATGGAGAAATTTCTGTTGCCAGATGCTTCTTCTTCTAACCTGAAAGCATCTTTAACTTCCCCACTGATCTTTTGCACCTTTGAAGAGAAACCAAATTTAGGATTTAAAATCCTAATGGCTGTTTAAAGCCATAATTATTTTAAGTTAAATTGGAATTTAGACACTTGCACTCCATTACATATGAGAGTTCCGAAAAGAGCCTGTAATAAACATTTCACCTGAAGAGTAGAAATAAGATTTTAAATGTCTACCAATTGAAAAATTCTAGTGAAAACAGGGAAGAATTTATAAGGAAACTATACTTTTTACTCTAATGCCTGACACATGAGGGATATTTCCTTACATTTATGTTAGACCCCAAAATTCATTTTCTTTATGCTCCTAGAGATGCAAATCAGTGGTTCTTAACTCTGGCTTTACATTAAAAACACTAGGAAACATTTAAGAAATCCAGATATCCAGGCTATATTCCAGATGAATTAAAATAGAATTTCTAGGTGGACACTCAGGCACCAGTAATTTTTAAAGCTTCAAACATGATTATAATAAATATTCAATTTTGGGAACCATCTGTTAAAAATGTAAACAAATAATCATGTATCAAGTATAACCAAATAACCATGTGTTTTCCATTAATTTCTCTGTATTTTAGAACCTATAAAGAGCATGTTTTAATGGATAAGTGTCTATTGAATTTTATTTCCTTCTCATCTATTTTTAGCTGATATTTTATAATTATACTTGTATAAAATTTGCTGAAGTCTTAACTAGTATTTCCATCTATCAGCTACTAAAGTCTCTTCACAAAACCCTTACTACAAAATATCAGTAGTGAGATCTAAAATTAAATCTAAATATTAAAAAATTGGAGAAACTTTGAAAAAATTTAATCTACCCTCATTACCAAAAGCTATTTAAATTCATATTTGTATGGCATATAAACAGGTATGTTTATAATGGCAATGGCAACATGTAACTCTTTCAAACACATTATTATATATCCATTCAATAACATTACTAAATAACTTATACATTATTTTGTTTTGGTAAAAAAATAGAATATTTAGAAATATTTAGAAATGTACATGGTGATGTATAGAAATATTTTGAGAGTATATAATTACACAAAATCTTAATAATCAGTATGCATAAGAGGTTGGATTTTGGATAGTATTTTTTATTCTTTATTTTATAATTTTCTACCATAAATATATATTTACTTTAAGATTATATTTTAAAATAGTTTTTGCATTTCACAAAATTTCAAAAATTGGATATTTCAAATTCTCAAAATTAATTACCTCAAAATTAATTATAGCACTCTTAAATCTTCACTACCAGTTAATTCCACCTACTTCAACCTAATTTTTCTCATTACATGCAGACTTTCCAAAGGCAGATTGGTTTGAAAAGAGTAATAGTGGATAATTATTGTCCCATTTCACCCTTTTCTGATTACTCCATTTGGCTAAACCCAAACTTCAGAGGAAGTTTGTTGTTTTTTGTTATATTCTCTACACTTTGTTACATGACCTTGGGCAGATTGCAAAAAACATGAAAAGATTAAATTGTTCAAAAGAATATAAAGGTCCTTGAATAAAGTGTTGACATATTTGCAATAGTACTTTATTTTAGCTTGTTGGAAAAGTTTAAGATTTTACATTTCTGATCTTGCTATCTGAGCCACTGCATCTCATACCAAATTATTTTAAACCTCTGTTGCTTTTTTTTTCCTAGAAGATGTGTTACTATGAAATTCCCCGATTACTTTCCTAGTCATATTTTAAACCACTTTTAAAAAGTCAATATAAAAAGCTTCATTTTATTCTTAGTTTAACAAGAAGTTATATCTTATTCATGATGTTACAGATATTTAGAAGGCTTTAGTAATATATTTTAAATATCAAAGTATATAGTAATTCTCAGTAAATTTTCGAATTAATTGAGGAATTTGTTAAGAAGTATGCTTCTCATAACCGAGAACATTTCATTAACATTAAATATGATATGTAATATATATATAATAATACATGTATATAATATAATGTGTATATATATATGTTCAGTAACACTCTCTTACCATCTCAGAGACAACCAACCAACTAACCAAGCAAAAATGAAGCAAAATACAGTCACCTAATTGTGACTTAATTCCTATTTTTAAAAATCCTTCTTATTTTAAATCATTTACTATAATAGAGTAGGTATGGTTGCTTGAGTTGTATATTTGCAGTTAAACTGCTTAATGAGTCTATATGGAACAGCTAAATATTTAGAAGTGCTAAGTAATATTTAACAGCTGATACTTACAACTTCCATTATTTTTTTCATACAAGTAACTGAGTTACTAATGATTGAATAATAATTATTCTCCTTCTTACATAGATTTATTAATACCTTACAAATTAAACAGCTTTGTAATTTCAAAAAGTTGTTGACGACTGGAAAAATACCTTAAAAGTAATTTGTGCTTTTGTTCTTCATAATTAAAATTTGCATACTCAAATAAAGCCAAAATTAAAACTGTGTAATTGGTTATTTTTTGACATCTGTACTGGAGTATAAATGCTTTACAATGGTGTGTTAGCTTCTGCTTTATAACAAAGTGAATCAGCTTTATGTATACATATATCCCCATATCCCCTCCCTCTTGCATCTCCCTCCCACCCTCCCTATTCCACCCCTCAAGATGGACACAAAGCACCAAGCTGATCTCCCTGTGCTATGCTACTGCTTCCCACTAGGTATTTATTTTACATTTGGTAGTGTACATAAGTCCATGCCACTCTCTCACTTTGTCCCAGCTTACCCTTCCCCCTCCCCATATCCTCAAGTCCATTCTCTAGTAGGCCTGTGTTTCTGTTCCCGTCTTGCCCCTAGGTTCTTCATGACAATTTTTTTTTTTTTTAGATTCCATATATATATGTTACCATACGGTATTTGTTTTTCTCTTTCTGACTTACTTCACTCTGTATGACAGTCTCTAAGTCCATCCAGCTCACTACAAATACTCAATTTCGTTTCCTTTTATGGCTGAGTAATATTCAATTGTATATATGTGCCACATCTTCTTTATCCATTCATCTGTTGTTGGACACTTAGGTTGCTTCCATGTCCTGGCTATTGTAAACAGAGCTGCAATGAACACTGTGGGACATGACTCTTTTTGAATTATGGTTTTCTCAGGGTATATGCCCAGTAGTGGGATTGCCTGGTCATATGGTAGATCTAGTTTTAGTTTTTTTAAGGAAACTCCATATTGTTCTCCATAGTGGCTGTATCAGTTTACGTTCCCACCAACAGTGCAAGAGGGTTCCCTTTACTCCACACCCTCTCCAGCATTTATTGTTTGTAGATTTTTTGATGATGGCCATTCTGACTGGTGTGAGATAATATCTCATTGTAGTTTTGATTTGCATTTCTCTAATGATTAATGATGTTGAGCAGCCTTTCATGTGTTTCTTGGCCATCTGTATATCTTCTTTGGAGAAATGTCTATGTAGCTCTTCTGCCCATTTTTGGATTGGGTTGTTTGTTTTTTTGGTATTGAGCTACATGAGCTGCTTGTAAATTTTGGAGAATAATTCTTTGTCAGTTGCTTTGCTTACAAATATTTTCTTCCATTCTGATGGTTGCCTTTTCATCTTGTTTATGGTTTCCATTGCTGTGCAAGAGCTTTCAAGTTTCATTAGGTCCCATTTGTTTATTTTTGTTTGTATTTCCATTTCTCTAGGAGATGGGTCACAAAGAATCTTGCTGTGATTTACGTCAAAGAGTGTTCTTCCTATGTTTTCCTCTAAGAGTTTTATAGTGTCTGGCCTTACATTTAGGTCTTTAACCCATTTTGAGTTTATTTTTGTGTATGGTGTTACGGAGTGTTCTTATTTCATTCTTTTACATGTAGCTGTCCAGTTTTCCCAGCACCACTTATTGAAGAGGCTGCCTTTTCTGCATTGTATATTCTTGCCTCCTTTATCAAAAAAAAAGGTGACCATATGGGCATGGGTTTATTTCTGGGCTTTCTACCCTGTTCCATTGATCTATATTTCTGTTTTTATGCCAGTACCATATTGTCTTGATTACTGTAAGTTTGTAGTATAGTCTGAAGACAGACAGCCTGACTCCTACAGCTCCATTTTTCTGTTTCAAGATTACTTTGGCTATTCAGGATTTTTTGTGTTTCCATACAAATTGTGAAATTTTTTGTTTTAGTTCTGTGAAAAATGCCATTGGTAGTTTGATAGGGATTGCACTGAATCTGTAGATTGCTTTGGGTAGTATAGTCATTATCACAATGTTGATTCTTCCAATCCAAGAACATGGTAAATCTCTCCATCTATTTGTATCATCTTTCACTTCTTTCATCAGTGTCTTATAGTTTTAAGCATACAGGTCTTTTATCTCCTTAGGTAGCTTTATTCCTAGGTATTTTATTCTTTTTGTTGCAATGGTAAATGGAAGTGTTTCCTTAATTTCTCTTTCAGATTTTTCATCATTAGTGTATAGTAATGCTAGAGATTTCTGTGCATTAATTTTGTATCCTGCTACTTTACCAAATTCATTGATTAGCTCTAGTAGTTTTCTGGTAGCATCTTTAGGATTCTCTATGTATAGTGTCCTGTCATCTGCAAAGAGTGACAGTTTTACTTCTTCTTTTCCAGTTTGGATTCTTCTTATTTCTTTTTCTTCTTTGATGGCTGTGTCTAAAACTTCCAAAACTATGTTGAATAAGAGTGGCAAGAGTGGGCTACCTTGTGTTTTTCCTGATCCTAGTGGAAATAGTTCCAGTTTTTCACCATTGAGAACAATGTTGGCTGTGGGTTTGTCATATAGGTCCTCTATTATGTTGAGCTAAGTTCCCTCTATGCCTACTTTCTGTAGGTTTTTTATCATAAATAGGTGTTAGATTTTGTCCAAAGCATTTTCTGCATCTACTGAGATGATCCTATGATTTTTCTCCTTCAATTTGTTAACAGGGTTTATCACATTGATTTGTGTATATCGAAGAATCCTTGCATTCCTGGGATAAACCCCATTTGATCATGGTGTATGATCCTTTTAATATGCAGTTGGATTCTCTTTGCTAGTATTTTTTGAGGATTTTTGCATCTATGTTTATCAGTGATACTGGCCTCTTGTTTTCTTTTCTGGGACATCTTTGTCTGGTTTTGGTGTCAGGGTGATGGTGGCCTCGTAAAATGAGATTGGGAGTGTTCCTCCCTCTACTGTGTTTTGGAAGAGCTTGAGAAGGATAGGTGTTAGCTCTTCTCTAAATGTTTGATAGAATTCGCCTGTGAAGCCATCTGGTCCAGGGCTTTTGTTTGTTGGAAGATTTTTAATCACAGTCTCAACTTCAGTGCTTGTAATTGGTCTGTTCATCTTTTCTATTTCTTCCTGTTTTAGTCTTGGATGGTTGTGCTTTTCTAAGAATTTGTCCATTTCTTCCAGGTTGTCTATTTTATTGGCATAAAGTTGCTTGGAGTAATCTCTCATAATCCTTTGTATTTCTGAAGTGTCAGTTGTTACTTCTCCTTTTTCATTTCGAATTCTATTGATTTGAGTCTTCTCCCTTTTTTTCTTGATGCATCTGGCTAATGGTTTATCAATTTTGTTTATCTTCTCAAAGAACCAGCTTTTAGTTTATTGATCTTTGCTATCGTTTCCTTCATTTCTTTTTCATTTATTTATGATCTGATCTTTATGATTTCTTTCCTTCTGCTAAATTTGGGGTTTTTTTGTTCTTCTTTCTCTAATTGCTTTAGGTGTAAGGTTAGATTGTTTATTTGAGATGTTTCTTGTTTCTTGAGGTAGGATTGTATTGCTATATACTTCCCTATTAGAACTGCTGTGTCTGCATCCCATAGATTTGGGTCATTGTGTTTTCATTGTCATTTGATTCTAATTATTTTTTGATTTCCCCTTTGATTTCTTCAGTAATCTGTTTGTCATTTAGTAGTGTATTGTTTAGCCTCCATGTCTTTGTGTTTTTTACAGATTTTTTTCCAGTAATTGATATCTAGTCTCATAGCGTTGTGGTCAGAAAAGACACTTGACACGATTTCAATATTCTTAAATTTACTTAGGCTTGATTTGTGACCCAAGATATGATCTATCCTGGAGAATGTTCCATGAGCACTTGAGAAGAAAGTGTATTCTGTTGTTTTTGGATGGAGTGTCCTATAAATATCAATTAAGTCCATCTTATTTAATGTATCATTTAAAGCTGTGTTTCCTTATTTATTTTCATTTTGGACAATCTGTCCATTGGTGAAAGTGGAGTGCTAAAATCCCCTACTATGATTGTGTTACTGTTGGTTTCCCCTTTTATGACTATTAGCATTTGCCTTATGTATTGAAGTGCTTCTATTTTGGGTGCATAAATATTTACAATTGTTATATCTTCTTCTTGGATTGATCTCTTGCTCATTATATAGTGTCCTTTTTTTTTTAATTAATTAATTTATTTATTTTTGGCTGCGTTGGGTCTTCATTGCTGTGTGTGGGCTTTCTCTAGTTGCGGCGAGCAGGGGCTGCTCTTCGTTGCGGTGCATGGGCTTCTAATTGCGGTGGCTTCTCTTGTTGCGGGGCACAGGCTCTAGGGCACATGCGGGCTTCAAAAGTTGTGGCGCGGGGGCTTAGTTGCTCTGCGGCATGTGGGATCTTCCCGGACCAGGGTTCGAACCCATGTCCCCTGCGTTGGCAGGCGGACTCTTAACCATTGTGCCACCAGGGAAGCTCTATAGTGTCCTTCTTTGTCTCTTGTGATAGTCTTTATTTTAAAGTCTATTTTGTCTGATATGAGAATTGATACTCCAGCTTTCTCTTGATTTCCATTTGCATGGAATATCTTTTTCCATTCCCTCACTTTCAGTCTGTATGTGTCCCTAGGTCTGAAGTGGGTCTCTTGTTGACAGCATATATACGGGTCTTGTTTTTGCATCCATCCAGACAGTCTATGTCTTTTGGTTGGAGTATTTAATTCATTTACATTTAACGTAGTTATTGAAATATATGTTCCTATTACCATTTTCTTAATTGTTTTGGGTTTGTTATTGTAGGTCTTTTCCTTCTCTTCTGTTTCCTGCCTAGAGAAGTTCTTTTGCCATTTGATGTAACGCTCCTTTGGTGGTGCTGAATTCTCTTAGTTTTTGCTTGTTAGTAAAATTTTAAATTTCTCTGTCTAATCTGAATAAGATCCTTGCTGGGTAGAGTAGTCTTGTTGGTTGTAGGTTTTTCCCTTTCATCACTTTAAATATGTCTTGCCACTCCCTTCTGGCTTGCAGAGTTTCTGCTGAAAGTTCAGCCGTTAACCTTATGGGGATTCCCTTGTATGTTGTTTGTTGTTTTTCCCTTGCTGCTTTTAATATTTTTCCTCTGTATTTAATTTTTGATAGTTTGATTAAAATGTGTCTTGGAATGTTTCTCTTTGGATTTAACCTGTATGGGACTCTCTGTGCTTGCTGGACTTATATCCTTTCCCATATTAGGGAAATTTTTCCACTATAATCTCTTCAAATATTTTCTCAGTCCCTTTCTTTTTCTCTTCTTCTTCTGGGACCCTTATAATTCGAATGTTGGTGCGTTTAATGTGGTCCCAGAGCTCTCTGAGAGTGTCTTCAATTCTTTTCATTCTTTTTTTCTTCATTCTGCTCTGCAGTAGTTATTTTCACTATTTTATCCTCCAGGTCACTTATCCATTCTTCTGCCTCAGTTATTCTGCTATTGATTCCGTCTAGAGAATTTTTAATTTCATTTATTGTGTTGTTCATCATTGTTTCTTCGCTCTTTAGTTCTTCTAGGTCCTTTTTAAACATTTCTTGTATTTTCTCCATTCTATTTCCAAGATTTTGGACCATCTTTATTATCATTACTCTGAATTCTTTTTCAGGTAGACTGCCTATTTCCTCTTCATTTGTTTGGTCTGGTGGGTTTTTACCTTGCTCTTTCATCTGCTGTGTATTCCTTTGTCATTTCATTTTGCTTAACTTATTGTGTTTGGGGTCTCCTTTTTGCAGACTGCAGGTTCATGTTTCCCATTGTTTTTGCTGTCTACCCCCAGTGGGTAAGGTTTGTTCAGTGGGTTGTGTAGGCTTTCTGGTGGAGGGGTCTGGTGCCTGTGTTCTGGTGGATGAGGCTGGATCTTGTCTTTCTGGTGGGCTGGACCATGTCCGGTGGTGTGTTTTGGTGTGTCTGTGACCTTATTATGATTTTAGGCAGTCTCTCTGCTAATGGGTGGGGTGGTGTTCCTGTCTTCCTGGTTGTTTGGATAGGGTGTCCAGCATTTTAGCTTGCTGGTCATTGAGTGGAGCTGGGTCTTAGCATTGGAATGAATATCTCTGACAAAGCTCCTGCTGTTTGCTATTACTTGGAACCAGGAGGTCTCTTGTGGACCAGTGTTCTGAACTTGGCTCTCCCACCTCAGAGGCTCATACCTGACACCCGGCCAGAGCACCAGTACCCTGTCAGCCATGTGGCTCAGAGGAAAAGTGAGGGGAAAAAAAGAAAGAAACAAAATTAAATAAAATTATTAAAATAAAAAATAAAAAAATATTTAAAAAATTAAAAAGTAATAAAAGAAAAGAGAAAGAAAGAAAGAAGACAGCAACCAAACTAAAAAGCAAATCTACCAATGATAACAAGCACTAAAAAAAATTGGGTAGACAGAACCCTAGAACAAATGGTAAAAGCAAAGCTATACAGACAAAATCACACAAAGAAGCATACACATACAGACTCACAAAAAGAGAAAAAGGAAAAAAATATATATATATATGTTAAAAAAAGGCAGAGAGCAACCAAATAAACAAATCTACCAATGATAATAAGCTCTAAATACTAAACTAAGATAAACATAAAATGAGGAATAAATTAGATACAGAAAGCAAACCCCAGGTCTACAGTTGCTCGCAACGTCCACCCCCTGAATTTTGGGATTATTTGCTGTCTATTCAGGTATTCCACAGATGCAGGGTATATCCAGTTGATTGTGGGGATTTAATCTACTGCTCCTGAGGCTGCTGGGAGAAATTTCCTCTCTTCTTTGTTCACACAGCTCCTGGGGTTCAGCTTTGGATTAAGCCCTGCCTCTTCATGTAGGTCGCCTGAGGGCATCTGTTCTTGGCTCAGACAGGACGGGGTTAAAGTAGCAGCTGATTTGGGGGCTCTGACTCACTCAGGCTGGGGGGAGGGAGGGGTACGGAATGCGGGGCAAGCCTGCGGTGGCAGAGGCCGGCATGACGTTGCAACAGCCTGAGATGCACCGTGTGTTCTCCTGGGGAATTTGTCCCTGGATCACGGGACCCTGGCAGTGGCAGGCTGCACAGGCTCCTGGGAGGGGAGGTGTGGAGAGTGACCTGTGCTTGCACACAGGCTTCTTGGTGGCTGCAGCAGCAGCCTTAGTGTCTCATGTCCGTCTCTAGGGTCCACCCTGATAGCCATGGCTCACACCCGTCTCTGGAGCTTGTTTAGGTGGTGCTCTGATTCCCTCCCCTTGCGCATCCTGAAACAATGGTCTCTTGCCTCTTAGGCAGGTCCAGACTTTTTCTCAGACTCCCTCCCGGCTAGCTGTGGCGCACTAACCCCTTCAGGCTGTGTTCACACCACCAACCCCCATCCTCTCCCTGGGATCTGACCTCCAAAGCCCAAGCCTCAGCTCCCAGCCCCTGCCCACCCCAGCAGGTGAGCAGACAGGCCTCTCGGGCTGGTGAGTGCTGGTTGGCACCAATCCTCTGTACAGGAATCTCCCTGCTTTGCCCTCCGCACCCCTGTAGCTGCACTCTCCTCGGTGGCTCCGAAGCTTCCCCCCACACACACACCCCATCTCTACCAGTGAAGGGCCTTCCTAGTGTGTGGAGACTTTTCCTCCTTCACAGCTCCCTCCCAGAGGTGCAGTGCCCATCCCTATTCTTTTGTCTCTGTTTTTTCTTTTTTCTTTTGCCCTACCCAGGTACGTGGGGGGTTTCTTGCCTTTTGGGAGGTCTGAGGTCTTCTCCCAGTGTTCAGTAGGTGTTCTGTAAGAGTTGTTCCACATGTAGATGTATTTCTGATGTATTTGTGGGGTGGAAGGTGGTCCATCAAGATTACTGCTCCATCATCTTGAAGGTCTCTGAATCGTGCAATTCCTTATTAAGGAGATACAAAACTCTAAGTTATATCAGAAAACATCACAAACTCTGTTTTGAACTGGAATTCCCCCAAATTCAAAGTATTTTGGTTAATATTTTTACATGTTTCTCAGAAAAAGAAAACAATCCTATCAGCTAGTAGTCTGATAGGCCATTATATTTCATTGTCATTTGTAAATATTTCTTCATTGTGTTGCTTTCCCTTTAAAATTATATTTAAATTCACTCTGTCTTACATGGAGAAAGAAAATGTTGACAATTCATTTCATATAGTAACAACCATTGTTCCAATACTTACAAACTTTTTGAAAATTGTTCCACAGATTTTTTAGAGCTACATCATTTTTTACAATTCAGACCCTCTCTAAAAATAATTATCCTTCAGTTAAATGGTAAAGATTAAAGACGAATAGCACGAAAGAAAAAGAAGCTAAATATTTTACCTTAATTATACTATATTTTAGTCTACCTTTAATTTAATCTTAATACTATTAATAGAGAAAGAAAAATCAGCAAGATACTTACAGATTTAAATCCTCAAGCATTTTGCAGTTCATTTGTTGAATGTGGCAACTTGAAAGATAGTATCTTGTTTTTGGAGTAGTAGAAATAACCTCTTCCTCCTTGTGCTATAAAATTTGAAATAGCACATCAGTTTGTTCCTTTCATTCTCTTAATGGAATGTGGATTAAGGGCATATCTAACTTAACAATTATCTAAAAATTATCTAAAAATTTTAAAATATCCAAATACTAAAATAATACACACAGAGACACACACAGACACATATACTCACAGATATACCTGTATGTATATACATAAATGTCTTTCGATATTTATATATAAATTTAGCCAAACATCATATATAAATACACATATATATCCTATAAATCTATTATATATCCCTCTTTACAAACATAAGTTTGTTTACATGCACGTGTATATAAGTACCCACCCAGTCACATGCATAAATATATGTATTTGATTCCTCAGTTTGGTGCCTTCCAGATGGACATCTTTGAATAAATAAGATCATGTGATTATAGATATACATTTAAAACAATATATGAAAGAAAAAAATTCCTTCTTCTTGGCTAGAAACAACACAAAAATATAAAGTGGATTCCAAAAGTGAAAACACTAATTCTCTGTTAATTTCTGTGATGATACATATATTTAACCTTTGATCTTGCAGTAAACTAGCTTTTCTTTCATGTTTTTGGCTAGTTAAGTACTATTTGCTGAAATACTTAGGCAGTAAAAAATGTGATAGCTCATTAGCAGATGATTTACTGTCTGCACATAGAGCCCAGTGTGGATTCATTCTTGACACCTGGGACTGAATGCCATTTGGAACACATTTCTACAGGACACCTTGGAGGAAATGTTTTTTTGTAAGTTCAATGTACGTACTGTTTAAGGGAAATTATTAATGGGGATCACAGAACGGCAGTACAAACATATCTGATAATTGCTTACAATGTATTTGCAAATACTGTTTTATTGAAACCAGTAGTATTTGGCTCTATGTGTTGTCAGTTATTCTTTGCACTTCATAATTTCTTGGCAGAGTTTCAGGTCTGAGTGGAAACCAATTTAGAAATCTGTCACATCAAATTGGGGAGAATTATATAAACATAATCTATTTAGAGCAAAAAGATGCAACAATTAAAATATGTGGCAGCATAGCTCTCATTTAAGAAGAAAATGATTTGCCTTCAATGGACGTTTGCTATAAGCCAAGCCTTGCCCTGATGACAACAGTGTTTTATATAAGGAAGCAGCATTTGATACCAATATTTGAAGAGAATGAAAATGGAAAACTAGGAGAATAAAATCTGTAGAAATAAAAGTATACAAAGCATACACATTAGGCACAACTGGAGATGGTCAATTAGTGATAAGTTATTAAAAGAAATGCGTCTAATTCAATGAAAAAAGTAGGAATTTAATTCTTCTTTAACTTTTTTGTTTAAATTCCTGTGTTGGTTAGTATGTAGAATGTTATGTTCTATAGTGTATGAGGGCTTTGGAGTCAGATTGTCTGTTTTGAATCCTGCAACTAAATAGAATTTTAGTTGGGATATTCAGATTTTTTGCAGCTCCTTTTTCTCATCAGTAAAAGGGAGATAAAATTCTTCCAACTTTACACTGTTTGTATACAAATTAAATGAGGAAAAACATATAAAACTTAGCAACAACAACTGATATTTAATGTTCACAATACGCCAAACATTCTATTTTAAATACATTATGGGTGAGAGCTCATTTAGTCATCACAAAAAATGTTAAGAGGTAGATTGTCTTCTTATTCTTCTGTTAATAATGAGTAATTGAGGTACAGAGAGGTTAAATAACACGTTCAATATCACACAGCAGGTAAATGATGGATCACAGACAATACCTAGGATAGAACGTCTGGCCTCCTAACCACCATACTGCTTATTACAATACATCATTATTTTCTCAATATTAGTATTTAGAGGACCTCAGATGAGATTAAGAACTGTATGAAAATGCCTGCTATATAAAAGAATACAACACCAGAATTTGTGGCTTTATTGAAAATACCAACATTTCCTTTGATTTGTTATTTTTCTTTAGCATTGTTAGCCACTTTAAAATCATGTAAAATAAAGTAGACACATCTATGTTATCTGTGACTTTGTTCCAGACAAGATTAGTAAGACTTATGCCACACCTGTTTGATTAAAATGCAATACAGAAAACAAAATTATACAATGAGAGTTTAGGATTTTGTTTCTTTTAAAAGAAAGGCCATTATTACTATAGTGAAATATAAACTTTTAAAAATAATTTTAAAATTAAGTTCTTTAGAGATTAAAAATAACTTAGTTTTTAGAGTATAGTTTGATATCTTGAGAAATGAAATTATAATCAATCAGCAACAGTGGAAAGAGGGATAAATTAAATTTTAGACTTGTAAGTAAAATACTATTCTAACCTAAAAATAAAACAAAACAAGTCTTATCAGGAAAAATATATTAACTCTAATTTCTCTTTTGCCTAGTTAATTGGATAAAAATGTGGCTATCGTCAAAAGACAGATAGCTTTTTACAGCTTTTGTAATCTCACGGTTGAAAATCAGGAATCATAGATAATAGTAATAAAAGTAAACTATTTTGTCTCCCACTGTTCTTCCTCTGAATGAATGGAAACTATCAACCCCATGATCCTCTGTTAACTAATAATCCATAATCTTATGGTCTCTTAAATTGCAAACATGATTACTAATCTACACTTAGAATATCTAGGTTTTGTAATGTCCAAGCTTCTAATGTCTTTCAAAGTTACATATATCTTCTTCTCCCCTGCTACCACGAGGTCCAGAGAAATGTCTGAACTACTTGAAGGGGAATGTGGTCAGTTTCTTGGCCTGCTTTTCTACTGTCAGCTTGTTATTCATTTTTTGATAGACCTTGGATGCATGATCTCTTCAAAGTTTTACACGGAGTCACAGCACAACAGCAGCTTTCTTCAAAGAAATCTACTCAGTGTTTTCTCATCTCAGTCTGTACTCCCCATTGTTTTAGACACGATGTGAGTGAGGCATTTAAATCTGTAAAACTGATCCTTGGCCATTTACTTTTTGCAAAATGGTCTTTCTCACAATATACTTTTGTACCTGATTTCTATTTTAAGGCATCTGCCAAAAAGTTCATGTTAACTCTCTTTTGTGTTATAATTCATCTGGAGGGGAAAGAAGAAGAAATATAAATAACTAGCATTAGTCAAATTTTCCAATGGCTAACATGCGAGTTGACATGCTCTCCTTACTAGATACTATTCCTTTGCCACTAGTGTTCTTAGTATTAAATACAGTTAAGCAGTATTTACTTTAAGAGTGCATTTGTTTTTAGAAATATGGGGGTTCTGTCATATAGGGACATATTTGAACCATCATTGCATTTCCTGACAACTATTGATTTAGGAATTAGGTTTTCCCAGATATGGTAGAGTTGCTCTTTAAAATATTTAAACAGTATACAACAAATTCAATTCTTCAATCAGAGTACGGATAAGAGCCAGATTGGTTATTGGCTCTTTCCAAACTGGCAAGACCGGAAAAGCAAAATGCATGGCAATTATGGCATGATACCCCTTTACGTAGAGATGCTGTCCTTCTCTGCCCCACTAATCCTTTATCTTTTTAACCAGTAGTGACTGTGCTCTGTGTCAGTCACTATCTATGGACATCCATCTCCACAAATACTTGAAGCAAGTGAATGTATCCTTGACATTTGTAGCTAATAGTTTTCTTAAATGGGTATTTTTTTTTTTTTTACTCAAAACCCAGGCAATCTCCCACTTGCAATATATGTAGCAAAAATGTTGACATGTGAGAATAATCTCAAAGCCTATTTCAAAATAAACACTTTTGAATTAGTTGTCAGTATCCCAATAATTAAGAAGTTACAGAATCTTTTTTAAAAAAAACAGAAAATTAGGCACTCCTGGACCTAGTACTAAACTGCAAGAGAAAAATAGACTGGATTTAGGGACAGGGTGGCAGGATTATTCTGGTCAGAGGAACAGAGGACAAAGACACCTTTGTATACTAATGGCAAATATCCACTAGAAATATGATGTAGAAAAGAGAAAAGAAGCTGACCTGAGTATTATCTTGCATAGAAAAATAGAAGAGGAGATATATTAAATTTGAGAAAAAGGTTGGCCTTAGCAGAAGTATAGACAGTCTCTGCACTGTTTGTCTTGTAAGAGGCAGGAAAGCAGAGTAGATGGATTCATATGCTGAAAGATGGGTGAGTGTGGTTGTGAGAGCTTGTAGAAGTTTCTATTTTCTCCTTGAAATAAGGAAAAAAGGACTCAGCTAAGAGTTAGGAAGGGTGACGAGCTGTTGAGTTGTTACACAGAAAAAAAGAGAGTAATTTAACTGGAGAAATACAATATAATTCCTGGACAGGATTAAGGATCCCTTTGCATTTTATAATCATAAATGAGACCAATCAATATGGTTGCTGAACCATGTGATATAGCTATTTCATCTCTGTGAACCAGCGTTCACTAATAAAATGGTCCTTTAACATTTACTCACTACCATTTATCTTTGATATAATTAGAGTATCTAAAAAATAAATTCTCATTGATTACATGCCACTGCTGATTACAGCAATTGATATTAGCCAAATCTAATTAATGGGCTAATATCTTGCATGATGTGTAACTGTAGTTTGTGTGACTTTCACAGATCAGATTGGTAAGTTCCCATGAAACCTGACTCTTTGGAAGTGGTTCCATGTGTGATTGAGACCTCTCTACTGAAAAACTGCAAAATGATAGCATTTCCACAGGTGACTTCCAAATTATCCAACTAACTTCTGAACACTGACTGTTAGACAATGCTGCAAGGAGTCCCAGGAGCAGCGTGCTTTAATCACATCCAGGGCTCTTAGAAAGTGTTTTCATGTATGTACAGAATTAAACAGTGATCCTGTGGAGGAAGATCTAACATTTCCTGTGCAGATTAAAAAAAAAGAGACAGAGAGAAATAAAGCTCTTGTTAAAAAAAGAATGTTAAGCTCCTAACAATAATACAGATTTGTTTTAAAAATAAGATATTTTTTGGCTAAGCTCATTTTTTTCTTCAGTGTGAGTAAAAATTGAGTGATTATTTCCTTTTTTCCTCTTCTTTTGAGGATAGATGCATTGTTCTCTTTTGGAAAATATTCCCTACCCTTGACTTTTTCTGATCTATAAAAATGGAATTTACAACTTGTCAATGCACGGCCAAAATATATCCCTTGATAATTATGCTATTTTCCTTTTTAATTTTTTTTTTTTTTTTTTTCGGTACGCGGGCCTCTCACTGTTGTGGCCTCTCCCGTTGCGGAGCACAGGCTCCGGACGCGCAGGCTCAGCGGCCATGGCTCACAGGCCCAGCCGCTCCGCGGCATGTGGGATCTTCCCAGACCGGGGCACGAACCCGTGTCCCCTGCATCAGCAGGCGGACTCTCAACCACTGCGCCATCAGGCAAGCCCTAATTTTTATTTTTTAAATAAGCACAGTGTTCTTTGTGAATTTTGATAAAGTAATTTAATCATTTAAGTTTTTAATGTAAATATTTATAATTTATTCAAAAAAGATTTATTGTACGTATATTTAATGTGTGTTGTATTAGTTGTGGTAGGAAGAGCATATGAAAACAAATAGACCATTTTGAAGGGAAATTCATAGGGTAACTATGAGTTGAAAATGTAATGTGTCATAAGGGATTAACAGAAGAAGAGTTATGAGGGCTCAGGAGAGAAGAGTGTTACTTTCATATTTTTAGGGTAGGCTTTTTAGGTGAGTCAGTATTTGACCCATGCTTTGAACTGTGCAGAGGATTTGGGAAGGCTCTGAAGGTTACTGTGAGAGCACACACATAATCTTGAGTCATATGTGAGGAACACAAGTTTATTTTGATTGGATGAAGTAAGGAATAAAGCTAGAAAGATATTTGGTTGAGGGTATGAAACATCTAGATAGAGTTTTCACACTATTTAAAATAAAAGTCATCAAATGCGTATTGGAAAGAAAACAGAATTCAAGCTGTGTTGTATAGAGATTATTTTGCATCTGGGTGTTAAGAGTCACTGGGAAAGTTTGACGGCTGGGAAAACAGTGAAGTGATATCACAACAGTCTGAGGGTGCTTGTTATATTTGAATAGATATAGAATCAAGAAGAAGGAACAGGCTGAATACCACTGGAGAGGTAGACTATGGATAGGCATGGGGCACAAAAGAAATAGAGTTATTTTAAAAACTTCAATCTTGGATGATTGGGAGGATATTAACGCCATCAGAAAAGAAACATATGAGCAGAAAAGAGCAGTTTCAGAAAAGAAGAAAATGAGTTCAATTTTGTATGAATTTGAGGCCTCCAAGTGGAAACTTTGAGTATACAGTAGTCCCCTCTTATCCGCAGTTTCAATTTCCACCCTTTCAGTTACCTGTGGTCAACTATGGTCTGAAAATATTAAATGGAAAATTCCAGAAATAAAAAATTCCTAAGTTTTAAATTGCATACCATTCTAAGTAGCATGATGAAATCTCATGCCTCTGCACTCTGACCCCCCCAGATGTGACTCATCCCTTTGTCCTTTGTATTCTGCCCATTAGTCACTTAGTAGCCATCTGGGTTATCAGACCAACAGTTGTCCTATCACAGTGCTTGTGTTAAAATAAGTAATCTTTATTTCCTTATTAATGGCCCCAAAGCACAAGAGTAGTGATGCTGGCAATTTGGATATTCTTTTACCCTGCCCAATTTATAAATTAAACTTTATCATAGGTATGTATGTATAAGAAAAACCATGGTATAAATGGGATGTGGTACTATCCAAGGTTTCAGGGATCACTGGGGTATTTGGAATGCAGTAAGGGGAGACTACGGTGCCTCTGTAAAATGACTCCTTTGAGGATAAGAAGCTATAGTTGTAGTTATGGATATAGGGTTCATGCACGCATAGATAGAATTGAAGTTGAATAACACAGTCAAGGGGAAAAGTGCAAAGTAGCAAAGAAAAGAGAGAACAATTCTGTAGGGGAAACTCAACCTTGAGTATGGAAAAAACAAAACTTAAAACAAAAATAAAAATGTGGATGGAGGTGTTTAAATTCAAAAACCCACATATTTTCCTGAGAATCTTAGACAAGCACGAAGCTTAAATTACATATATTTTATTTGTTTGAAAGGTGCAAAATAGCAAAGAAAAGAGAGAGAACAATTCTGTAGGGGAAACTCAACCTTGAGTATGGAAAAAACAAAACTTAAAACAAAAATAAAAATGTGGGTGGAGGTGTTTAAATTCAAAAACCCACATATTTTCCTGAGAATCTTAGACAAGCACGAAGCTTAAATTACATATATTTTATTTGTTTTTAAATTGCAACTTGCAAAGTCTATATTTTTGTCAGAAGTCAGTTTACAAGAACAACACCATCTTTTTATTAAGTTCAATTTCAAGGCTGTTACAGAAATTAAAAATTTTACTTATCACTTTCCCAAAAAACAAGAAAATATTTTCATTACAAGTGCATATGCTACAACACAAATATTGTGGTGCTATAGTTATGTATAATTCACAAATAATTGGTGGCTATAAAGTAATCTATAAATAACGATTGCTCAAAAGATTTATCAAATTAATAAATAAAGAAATATAAGCATGTTTAGAATTTAACCAAAAGTCAAGTGTTGAAATTAAACACAAAATGAGAGATAGTAATATAATTTTCACTCACTAAAACTTTGATCATATTACCATAAAATTGAATTTAACCGAAGGTACTATAATTTCTATTGAGAAAATGTTCAATGATAATACTATTTTAATAAAAAATTCTCCCTATCATTAGGGATTATAACTTAAAAAAAGATTGTCAAGTTTCTGTTTTAGTAATAAAACGTCAGCTTCAAACATATGGAAAAAAATGGAACTAGGTGATACTTGTTTTGCTTTTAAACTATAGGGTTTACAAAACCTTTATTGAGCACTGTAGCTAAAAATGCCATTTCACATTTAACGGCCGTGATGGAAGTCCTTTACGATATTTATTCCACCAAGGACACCCTCAGGTTATATTTCTTCTCCTGTCAAAAAATATTTACTTTTATCATGAGCTTGTCATTCTACTGTATTAAAATTGAACAAGTGAATGGTTTAGAAATCATGACATCTCTTGTAACTATAATGGTCCTAGATATCTTATAATTTTTTTGTTATTAAAATATTTTAAAACTAAATATTGATTCCAAAATATTATGAAACAAGAGAAGTGAAAGAAGGGAAACCTGAATTTGGAGGTATTAAGTTTTCTCTTGCTCATGGACAAGACATTTCATCCTGACACCAGTCAGTTTTACAACCTAGTTTACACAAGTCATTTAACTGTCTCTTTGAAAGTATTAGAATTAACACTGTTACAGAAGAATATTTATTTTATGAACTGTAAATAAAAGAAGACAAATTTTTTGGAATGGAAATAGCTCCTTAAAGGATGACTTGAGACTCCAGAAAGGTAACAGCTCTTATCTGTGTGCTCTTGATCTAGGTGAAGTCTATTTTTCAACACATAGATAATTAGGGGAAAACATGGCAGCAATGAGAAAAGGAGGGGTAGCTTAACCAACCAGAGGTGCCAAATGAGCCCCATAACAAAAACATTTGACAAATACTGCCCTGTGTACCTCTTCATCCTGGCATGACTCTGAAGAACAAGTCATATGCCTGGTGTTTTAAACTTTGGTAAATTTATATGGCATAACATGAAGCAGAAAATTTGAAGGTACAAATTGCTAATAGGGTCTTTTGCAAAGAAGAGAAATTTCAACTTGAAGACATTCAATGTTATAGTTGCCAACATTTTTTTTTAAATTGAAGTCATAGATAAATATAGTTTTAGGAAGACCAACATGGTGAATTTTTAAACTTATGCTTAATATTCTCTAATCTTTGAAAAAGGGTTTTGAAAAAAAGAATTTATAACTATGGTGAAATTAAAAGTTAAGGAATTCCTGTTCGATCTATGTGCATTTTAGGGTAGTTTATTTCATCTTTTTTTTATATTTTCATACTACACGCTTTTCCCTAGGTACAATCATATTCCATGGTTAATCTGGTGGCTCACAAAAAATATAAATTTCTTTTTCTTGACATTTTCATTGAGTGGTAGTCTTTTATATTCTAGAGTATTTGTAACATGAATATCCACCAGGCTTGTTCAATTTAACATGCTCAAAACAAGTATTTATTGTCATTGCTCTTTTATGTGAGGTCATTCATCCAGTCATATAAACATACAACACACAAGACCTTTCCTTCTTCTCCACCTCACGTTCAACATGTCAATAAATTGCATTGATTTAACCCCCCAAAGTCCTCTTTAATAGACATCAATCCCCTCCAAGTTAATTTTTAATGCCTTAGATCAGGATCTCTTTGTTTCTCATTAAAGAAAATCACGACAAAAATTATCAAAACGTGGGTAAATAGAAAATGATAAATATTTCATAAAAGTGATAGAATGCATCACAACATTTTGGCAAAGAGTTCAATTTAACTGTTTTGCAAATTAAAATACCTTTGAGTAGTTGCTTTGCATATGGTTATTTAGAAAAGAATAAAGTGAAAATATCTTATAGTGATGTTGATACGCTTAGACAACATTGGTGCATCAAATGTTTCAATTTACTTAAAATTTTGTGCAGCATCAAAGTTGAAGAACCATAAAAATTCAGAACGTTTAATCTAATGAGCTCTACTTCTTACTCTCAATAATATATTCCTAGGAAATGTTCAAGACAGTCACTTACCAGTCTTTACAAGGTGAAACAATAAGAGATAAACCATAGGTAAAATTAAATTTTCAAGAATAAAAGAGTAGCATAATTTTTCTAGCTGTGCTTACAAATAAGAGATGTGAATGTTTACCTATAGATGAAGCACAGGAAAAAAAATGAGCATAATGGAAAACAGATCCTTTGGGAGCAGTTAATTCAAGATGCTAAGTCCAAGGTTAATTAAACTAATTAAATTTATTTCACCTTCTGAAACAAAATGCATACAATCACACACTTTTTTTTATTTTGCAAATTTTACTTTTGTATGAGCTAAATACTTATTTTTAAGAAATAATTATCAGTTAAATGCCTTTTCAACAAACACAACTCTTTCATATATATTTTGAACATTCATCACTGAAAGAAATTTAACAATATTAAAGTTACAGGAAAAGGAGGTTATATTGATACTATATGAATTTTCTTTACTATTTAACCTAACAATTCAATTTATAGGAAAAAGAGAGTCTCCGCCTCCAGAGTTGTTTCTAATTGCAAAACATTGTAAAGTATATGTTGCATGATAGAATACTCATTAAAATAGATACTACTACATCTATATAATAAAATAGCAAATACTTATCTAAAATTATTTAGTATAAGACTATCAACTAACATTGAAATATGTCATCATATTTTCTTAGGTAAAAATTAGGTATGTAACATTCAATTATAATCAAATTTTTGTTGAGAAGGAACATGGGATATTTGAACATGGTTGTCTGCATGAGGCTTCCCATTTTGCTACATAACCGTATTAATAGTAAAAACTGACCAGTTCTCTGAGTTGGAGGACTTTGATATCCACAAGATCAGCTACATAATTTGCAGCGCTTCTTTTTCAAAAATTATTAAGAATTTCAAGACAAAGAGCATGAAACCAAGCAAGGGTCCCTTCTGAGGGCAGGGCCCTGTGTAACTGCACAGGTCACATGCCCATAAAGCTGGCCCTGGCTGCTCTACATGTCTGATCTATTTACTTTCATATTGTTGGTGTTTTATGACTGTGTTTTTTTAATTTAGAGAAAAAAATTAAAGACATAATTTGCACTATTTTAACAAATACTGAGCATCTTATGTGGTATCAATCCTGAATCAGAAAGCATATTCATAAATAAGAATTATGGTATTGAATATTAAATGTTATTATTTACAATACTAAGAGTACTCTTTCAAATGTAATCACAAATATTCAGTGGAAGAGAAGCTGAGATAAAGGTCTAATAATTAATGCTAACGGTACCTAATAGAGTCTTCTCTCAAGGTCTTGGTCTTCTCTTGTCCCTCAGCCCCATTCATATTGATGATATCTAGATTTAACCCTGGGTATACATTCTTCTTATTCCATCTTCCTTTATATATATATATATATATATATATATATAAAATATATATATAGTCAGAATTTTTACTAACACGGTTATGTAGTAAAATGGGCAACCTCATGCAAACAACCATGTTCAAAAATCCTACGTTTCTTCTCAACAAAAACTTTAGATATATATATACATATATATAAAATTTGTTTCATTTCCATATAAGTGTTAGAAGATGGTTGAAGAAAAATACAAGAAAAAAAACCCTTCTGAAGATTCAATTTGACTTGCCATCAATTTAAAGATTAATTTTGGGAAGAAATGACATATTACGCATATTGAATCATCTAATACATGTGCACATATATACATTTAGGAATTTACTATCTTTTAATGAATTTGCCTGTTTATCTTTATAATATGCCCCTCTTCATTTATGATGCTATTTACTGAATTGAAGGCTACATTACCTGATATTAATAGGGCCATTCCATTTTCTCAGGTTAATTTTCATCCCCTATTTTTTCTGATGAGAAACAAGTCACATTACTACTAGCTTGTATGTGATGCATTTTTTTTTTCTTGATTGACTCATTTCATTAGCTTGACCACATGTGTGGAGCTGTAGTTTTCATTCATCTATCCTGCCTGGGGTTTGCTTAAATGCTTGATTTGTAGATTTCAGTTGTTCAATGAACTGAGACAATTGTCAGCCATTATTTCTTCAAATACTTTATTTCTGTTTCATTCTCTCCCTTTTCTGTCTGAGGCTCAAATCATATGTCTGTTTAACTACTTGAAATCGTCTTAGAGGTTGATGAGGCTATATTCTTACTTTTCATCTTTGTTCTTCAGATTAGTTGCTATCTATATTTTGTCTTTAAATATACTAAGACTTTTCTGTAGTACTAAATATGCTGATACATTTATCAAATGAATTTTATTATTCCACATATTTTATATACTTTTTTTACTCTCTCCCTTTTGTTCACTGATTATGTCTATCTTTTCGATTAAGTCCTTGATTATATTTTTAATAGCTATTTTTAGTCTTTTCCTACTAACTCAAGATCAGCATAGTTTAGTGTTCTCTATGAAAGATTTTTCTCTTTATTATAGTCCACACTTCTTGCTTCTCTGTAAGTCTAATGCTTTTTAAAAATATGCTAGACATTGTAGATGATAGTTCACAGGGAGTCTGGATTATGTTATCTTTTATAAAATTATGTTAACCTTTGTTTTGGCAAGCAGCTAAATTATTGGCAGATTGCTTTGATACTTTTTCTTGGTTTATTATTTACAAGGGCTATTTTGGATTTTTTCCTAATCATGCTTCTTTCACCTAAAGTGTGGCTTTTATCAGGTCTCATTTGAATATCTGAAGTGCTCAGGGAAGTCTCTGCATTCTCTTTGAGCCAGAACACCAACACTTCCCAGACCTGTTGAATTCTGAGAGCTCTGTTCATCTTCCAGCCACACAACAGCAAATTTTGATGTGGCCCCATGCAGTTTCCCTTTGAGTGCCCAGCCCAGCATGAAGCCAAGGATCTGTGATGAACCCATACACAGACTTGTGATATCCTCTTAGCAGTTTCACCTTCTCTGGTACCATTCCTCAAAATTTTTGGCTGTGTTATTATGAAACTTGAAATTCCAAGGTGTGTCTTTTTTTTTTTTTTTTTGGCAGTACGCGGGCCTCTCACTGTTGTGGCCTCTCCCGTTGCGGAGCACAGGCTCCAGACGCGCAGGCGCAGCGGCCATGGCTCAAGGGCCCAGCCACTCCGCGGTATGTGGGATCTTCCCGGACCAGGGCACGAACCCGTGTCGCCTGCATTAGCAGGCGGACTCTCAACCACTGCGCCACCAGGGAAGTCCTCCAAGGTGTGTCTTGAGTGGTTGGTCCTGAGTGTTACGATCTGCTTGAACTTCACCTCCTTGCACTACAGTCTAAAAAGTACCCTCAGAAAATCAGGGTGTTATCAGGTTCTGCCTATGTACTCTCCTGTCAAACATCAATGTTCTTCACTGTCTGTTTACCAACATCTGAAAATAATCGTGTCATATATTTTGTCCATTTTTATAGTTGTTTGGATGAAAATAATGAACAAACTCAGTGACAGGTGGGACACTATCAAAAGGTCTAATAGCAAACTGTATCTCATTCTTCCAGAAAGTGATAACAAAAAGGTTGGGCTAGAAAAAATATTTGAAGAAATGATAGCTGAAAAAAAATCCCAAATTTGGTCAATTTAGTGAAACAAATTTACAGGTTCAAGAAGCTCATCAAACCTCTCACATTACAAATTCAAAGAAAACCACACCTAGACATATAATAAGCAAAATCCAAATACAAAGCAAATATTATGAAAGGACAGTTTTAGCATTTCTCCTTCTCCATAAGGATTTTGAATTTATCATAGAAGACCATCATGGGTGCACTTCAGTCTCCTTTGCAGCTAAAGTTCCATTATTGAGGGCACTGCTGTAGGCGATGTTACGATTACTACTGCTGACTTGTCATTACCCATAAGATGTCTATTAAATGCAACCCAGGATTGTTGACCTAAAACAGAAAATTCTAGAGCATTTATGACTTCCATTCCTTTGTTTGAGGATTTCTCTCCTCCTTGCATTTTCTGGCTGTCCTGGGCAATGGGTTAGACTCATGCTGCACTAGAGTTGGCTCTAAATCCAAAAGTAGAATTCATGGTGCAGACTTGAGTTGGGAAGTTAGTACTATGAAGTGAATCTGATCCCTCAAAACACTGACCACCACAACCGAAACTGAAATTAGATGTGCTGGAAGGCTGGACCATGGGTCATCAAGAGGGTCTGCTGCAACTTGCTTTTTTTTTTTTTTTTTTTTTTTTTGCGGTACACAGGCCTCTTACTTTTGTGGCCTCTCCCATTGCGGAGCACAGGCTCCGGACGCGCAGGCTCAGCGGCCATGGCTCACAGGCCCAGCCACTCCACGGCACATGGGATCCTCCCAGACCGGGGCACGAACCCATGTCCCCTGCATCGGCAGGCGGACTCTCAACCACTGCACCACCAGGGAAGCCCCACAACTTGCTTTTAATATTCCAAGGTTTTGTTTGTATTTTGGGTTTTTTTCTTACCTTACTAGTCTTCTGTTATCTCCACTCCTGCTTTCTGCCTTTCTGGGTTAATGCCTTTTTGATTCCTTTAATTTTATATTACTGGGTGTTTTGGAGTAAAGAGAGATAATTTCTGCTTACCTAGAGATAACAAAGAAATATATCTTATTGTCTGTTTTGAAAAAGATCCCTAGAGCAAAACATTGAGGTATGTAACCATATTTCTGCGAGGGTCTAAAACAACATTAGGTTCAAATGCAATTAATTATCAAAGACTAATATTTACAATCTAGATTCTGTTGTCTAAAAAAAAAATCAAATAATTCATTCAATTTGTTCACACACACAACCTGAACATAATTATCTCTCATATCAAAATACACGGAAAATAATGTAGATTTTACCTCAGTGAACTTATCTGTCTGGAAACATTGTGCCATTGTATAAAGGTAAATGTAAATTCAAAATTAAGTCCAACCAAATATATATGAAAGTTTTAAAATGATCATTCTAATTTTGTTTTCTATAAAAATATATTTTGTAAATATTATATTAATGCAAAATTATTCAGTGTGAGAAATGTTATTTTTACTTAAAATCATTATGGCCTTATTCATAGCACTAATAGAAAAGCATTTTTTTCTAAAATATAAAATATACTTCTATGGGTAATAAGGTTAAATTTATGGAAATTATTTGTAATTTATTGTTATACATTTGACACTGTACATTGTGTTAAATATCCACTGGGTTATTTTTCTTTACTTTTTTCAGAACTAAGAAAATGTCTTGGGGGAAATGCCAAGATTTCTTTCTTCAACTGACAAAAAATTTTATGACAATAGTTATTAAATTTTTTAAAAAAACATCAATTTTATATCAAGCCCTATTAAATAGACAACTTTAATAGAATGTTTACTGTTATTTTTGTTTTTAAAGGCCATAAAACTCAAATAATATGAAGTGAAACAAAAGAATTGTGTTGCTAACAAAACAATGAATAATTTTACTGAACTGTCTTATTAAATATCTTGGGCTTGACACATTGTTGGTTATGATGACCGGTTACACAGAATTACAGTACATGCTCACTTGGCTGGTTAGTACATTATCATCAGAGTGTTTCAAACAAGAGAATGTTGAAAATTCATGCTGAACTAAATGTTGTATGGGAAGGGATCTGTTAAGAACTGCATTGCCATTTCCAATATGTGGTAATGCTATTAATTATAAAAAGACACGTAATAATCTCACTTTGCTAAGGATTTCAAGATACTAAAAAATTCCTTTACCTATTGTTGCAGATTGGGTTTCCAAGGTACCAAAGTCTGAATAGCATACGGAAATGTATTAGGGAATATTCTTGAGGCAAAAATCTCTGAAGGAGAAGGAAAAGAAGCAGGATTCGGTAGTGGGGGGATGTCAGGTTGTGATGCAGTCTTAACAAAAACCTTAGGCAGTGTCAAGGAATTGCTGAAACTGGAATGGGCCAGTCATAGCAGTCCTGAACTGGGGTGAGGGGGCTGGCCCTTTGCACACTCATCTAAGATAGTCTTTGTTTGTGGGCTGCCTCAGAAAGGCAATATAACCTTAAACAAAGGTATTTTCTTTAGGTGAGGCAAATGCAGGAGAGATCTGAGAACTGAGAACATCTGTTGGAAGTGCTCCAAAGAACTGAAGGGGGATGAAAATAAGTATTTTATTTCTGAAAGTGAGTCTGGGCAATCCATCACACAACCCACACCAGTTTACACGATTTGCTATACTGGGAGTTGACCTTATATGAGTTCCAGGATTCTGTGTACTTATTCTCCAGAAGGTAACATAAAATAGGAAGGTTAGTGGGACAAATTGCATCCCCCTCTATTGCAGCTGGGTCTGTACTATAACTATTATGCATCATCTCTTATGCTCTTCCTCTTTGTCATCTGTTTAGGTTCCTGAAAAACTCAAGTAGCATTTCTGCTAGTATCAGTGGCTTCACTTGTGGTGGGTTTCAGGCTCTCATTCATCAGTGTAAGAGTATGATACTGGTAGCAGGTCCAGCTGGTCCTGGTCTTTTTGGATGACGTTAAGACAGAAGGTAAAAGAAACAATGTAGCCCTGGGCAAGATAGTAAATGAATGCTGTAGTCTTTTCCAAGTATTGTAAATTCAAATTGTTTCAGATCCTCTGTTCAGATAGAAATGGAAAAGAACCAATTTGCCAGGTCAGTGGCTGCATACCATGTACCAGAGGCCATGTTAATTTCCTCTAGCAAAGATATCACATCGGCAGAGGAGCTACAATTTATTACCTGGTTGAGTTTGCACTTATCCACTGTCTGTCTCTAGGGTCCATCTGGTTTTTTATTGAGCCAGATGGTTAAAATGCAGATATGATGAATCCTTGGATCCTTTAGATCTTTAAGAGTTGTACTAATTTCTGCCACTTCCCATGGGATTCAATATTTTTTTTATTTGTTTCATCTCTGGGGGCTAGTATGTTTTTGATGTCTATATTTATTTATTTTGTCCTGAAAGCAAACATGAGGTTTCTAGATTAGAGATCAGACTTATTACAGCAATAACAGCACCGATTTCCTGGGCCCTAATCCCCCTTGGGCTAGACAATGAGGACAGATGTTACCTGCACATTTACAGAAGAGGAGCCCTGAAATTTTGGGTCAGAGAGTTTGTATAGGAGCTCCCTTATACCACCCCTGCTCTACTCCCTAACCCTCACCCCCAAGAGAGGGAGAGAAAACTTCTTTAAAATGCAAGCAAATCCTCTCTTAGAAAAAAGTCTGTTTTTACAGCTTTTTGGAATATAAACAAATGCTTCAGGGTTTTGTTCCCTTTACAATGTAATAACATAACTATAGATATAGAAACGCCCTTAGAATGTGAAGAGCCAATAGTTCTGGGGAAAATGGTACTTTCTCTGTCTTCATAGCGCATCAGTTTTCTTTGCTCAAAAAGTCCTAACAATGCAGAAATATGAAGATATCTTCCCTGCAGGAGGTGGAAGTTTTAGAAGCTTGCACTTGGGTTTCACAATGATAGCTCTTACCCTGCAAAGCAAGGTACAAGTAGAAGATTCTTCCAATTATCTAGTGTGTCTATTCAATTAGTATATATTTGGGGACTGGAGAAATAGCCCAACCCACAATGGTGATATGCTCATTTATCCATTTGTCTCATTTGCCCCTACCCTAACAGGGGCTCACCATGGTATTCTAGTGTGCTGCATACAATTCTAAGTCTGTGTCTGATACATATTTTACAGGCAAAAAGCACCACTGCTATTACTATACTGCATCCTCAATAATGCAGATTGTAGCTCCCAAGCAAATTTTAGACTTTAAAACTACAGGATATTTTTTTTTTAGGGTTTACTAAGGTTATTTTCCTACTTTTTAATATTTTCATGTTAGATTTTTCTCTTTACTAATAATTGTGGGACATAAACATTTAACCCTCTGATGAGTCTCTGCCTCGCCCTCCTGCCCCACACAGAAAGACATGCACACATGCAGATGGGCACATATATCCACTCACCCCTAGATTCACTCCTCCCAACCTTAGATCCAATACAGCTATACATTTTTCAAACATTACTAATCACTATGTACAGTATTATAAGGAGCAAAAAATTATTTACAACTAATTCACTGAATGTTCCATGTCTGGTTTTCTCTATTAAAGCTCTCCTAATCCATTGTTAAAGAAGCACTCTCTCTTCTGATAAGGAATCAACAGAAGTACTGATGGGTTGTGCTACACAGGTAACAGAATGTGTGAGGCCGACTGTTAAAAGTTCAAGCTTCAACACTAGCCATTCACATTATAAGTAGGCACATGGGACCATATCACAGTTTAAGTTAATCTCCACTGAAATAAAATAATAGAGAGTTGGAGAACTAAGGTAGATATTTAAGGTAAACACAGCCTATCTAAGACTCCTGAGTCTAGCCTTATTCTCTCAGACATGTCATATAGGCAAAGGGATAGGGCAGCTTGCATCACAACCTAGATCTCTTACAGAAATGGAACTGACATTTTCTGAGAAAGAGAGGGAAAGGAAGAGATTTATAAGATTTTTTTATTGTAGCACTTTATTTTCGTCACATAATAACATAATGCTGAAAACTAACAATCTCACATGACAGTAGAAAACCAAAACTTGTTGTCATCTCTTAAAGAATTTAGAATTGTGTATAAATTACATAAACTAAACAGATAGATACATTTATTGGTATGAATGCAAACCGTTTTCAAACTCAAGTCAAGAAACAACCTCTGGTGGGAAAAGATGGAGTAAGATGTTTTCTTATTTTATAGAGAGATTATACGGAATTGGCTCATGTGATTGCAAAGTCTAGGGAGTACCACAATCTGCCATCTGCAAGGCAGAGATCAAGGAAAGGTAGTGGTATAGCTCCAGTCCAAGTCTGAAGACCTAAGAACCAGGTACGCAAATGCTGTAAGTCCCAGTTTGAGGGCGGGAAAAATATGTCAGACAAAGAGTGAATTCTCTCTTCCTTCACCTTTTTATTCTCATCAGCCTCTCAGTGGATTGGAAGATGCCCAGTCACTTTAGGAAAGGCATCTGCTTTATTCAGTCTACCAGTTGAAAAGTTAATCTCATTCAGAAACAACCACACAAACACACCCAGAAATAATGTTTAACCAAATACCTGGGCACCCCATAACCTGCCAGTTGACACAGAAAATTATCTATTACAGTAGCCTTCTCAGAGAGTAGTAGCTGTCTACAAAATCCAGAGATGCACCATAACCTCTGCTTTATTCATAGTGGTAGAAGACACAACATTCAGTACCTTCTCCTTTACCTTAATAGAATTTCTTGTCATAGACCAAATCACTGAACTCTTAAAGATTTCCATGTGAGAAAGCTGAGTCATGGCAGGGTTTCTTTCACTTCTTGGCATGCGTGTTTCTTCTCATTAGGGCATCTAGTGTACTTTTTACTTCCTGTTCTTTAGATAAAATTAGCACGGTGTCATGCATGAATCCAGTGCACCAGTGTGAGTTATGTGAAATGTCAAGATACCAAGGTCCTTTTGAACTATATTGTGACGGAGCAGGACAGTTAACATAATTCTGGTGCAAAATATATGTTCGTTGCTGTTCTTATGTGCACAGGAACGGATTTTTACCTTCTTTACTAACGTGGATTGAAACTAAAGCACTATCCAGATCAATAACCTATAAAAATTTCCAAAGGCTGTAATTTTCCCCCAGTGCAGATACCATAAAAGCTATGATAGGGGATGACTGCTTGGTTGAGTTATAATTAGGACTGCTTTTTGGTTAAGTTTTCTGGCATCGTATGACACTTTGGATGGGAGTAGAAATCTGAAATAAGTGTGGACATGATGGGCATCACTACTCATCTATCCTTAATTCTCTTAAAGGTGGAGAGGATGGAGGGTTTTCATTTCAGAGGCCTCCAATTACACCCTTTCTTTCATTAACGGCTCTTAAAGTCATTAAGGGTCAGTGGACCCAAATGAGAGCTCTGTCAATTACTAAATGTATCTCTCCTAAGGAGTTACTTGAGAATCAGGGGAATGAAAAAAGTGAGAGCTTGTGGTCTATTTACCGAAATGCTGAGGTGCACTATGAACTACGTTGACCATCTACTGTCCCTATACTTCCTACCTACAAAGTCCATTTCTTATCCCCACATATCAGTGTCATCTCAGAACTTCTGCTCTACAACTTTCAGTAGGTCTAGGTGTTTCTCCTCCTTGCCCCCAACCCTGTGAATTAATGTAATAAATAACTGAATCCTTTTGGAAGAGTTGGGGAAATATTTATTGTCCTTGTTTGTAGTGATGTTTCAGGGTCATTCTCAAAGAAATATTGCCTCCACTCCAATCCATGGGTTCTGGGCTTAAGAACTGCTCAGATCTGGAAACTGGATGAGCAATCATGATTTTCCATTTTGAAAGTTGATGTAATTTTCACCAGGTTTTGACTTGACTTTCCCGTTCTAAAATTCAAGCAACCATCAAATCACCTGTTACATTTCTCATTCTTGGACACTGTGGTCTATTAACCTATACACCCCTACAGACATAGAGACTTTGGCTGGCACTTAATCCTCATTGTTCATCACAATAATTATTTCTGCCTTGTATTTGATGTTTAATTGTCACTATCTGACCTTTGCTATTCAAGAATCGTCTCATTCACATTAACAAAGAAAGCCCTGTTTCATGGCTGTCAAGGTCAATGCTGGCATTCTGAGGAAATCAAACACTTAGCTACTCAAAGATGTCGGTGCACCCACACCAGTGTATTTTTCTTTTTTGCAATAATAAAGTGAAAATCTCCTTAGCCCTTTGGGGGAACATCAGCCATTTGTATATTCCTAGTTTTACGTAATACATTTATTTTGACCACACCACATCCCTTTACATCCTAAAGTCTTTCTCACACTCTGCAGGGCAGTTCAGGCATCTCTACTTCATTACTTCAGGCCACTGACACACAAAACTTCAAAGAATCATCCCATGAGACTAGTGTGACCATTTAATGTTATTCTTGCCAGGATCTTAAATCCCATGTCATGCTGCCATTTCAATAATCTCTTCTTTATCCAACCTTGTATTCTACTTCCTGGTCAAATACCCTCAAGAGCCACTCCCATATGTGTTATAACTCAAGCACTACAATTAATGTGATGGGTAAGTTCTTTCTTCCTAGAACAGTGACTGTATTACTCAACTCAAAGTATCCTGTGACCTCACCTTTGCTAGTGATATGGAAGCAGTTAGGGGAAAAGAAGGGGAGTAATTAGGAGGATACTCATCAACTCATCAACACATTGTAAAGTATCCACATAAGATGGGATTTTTATTTGTTTGCTTGGTTTTTCTTTTCCTTCCTTCCTTGCTTCCTCCCTCCTCCCACCCTTCCTCCCTCCCTCCCTCCCTCCCTTCCTTCCTTACTTCCTCTCTCCTTCTTTCCCTCTCCCTCTCTCTCTCCCTTACTCTCTTTCTCTTCTTCTCTCTTTCTCTTTCTTCCTTTCTTTTATTTCTTTCCTTCTTTCTTTCCTTCTTTCTTTCAAGACCTCTCTCTCCAGTGGAAATGGGCTGCATATCCTGCCCCAGAGGTTTTAGGACAATCTGGTGTTGAAGTTCTCATATGTACCCATTCAAATGTTCTCATCCTGAGACTCAGAGATTCACTCATTTCCAATCAGGGCACTGATTCTGACACACAAAGCCCGCTATAGATCACTTTTGCTTTCATGACATGAAAGAGTTGAGATTGAGTTGAGTTGAGATTTAGGTAACCTGAGGCTGTCATTTTTTTTAAATTGAAGTATAGTTTATTTACAATGTTGCATTAGTTTCAGGTGTACAGCAAAGTGATTCAGATCATATATCTATATATATAATACTTTTTCAGATTCTTTTCCATTATAGGTTATTACAAGATATTGAATATAGTTCCCTGTGCTATACAGTAGTTCCTTGTTGTTTATCTGTTTTATATATAGTAGTGTGTATCTGCTAATCCCAAATCCCTAATTTACTCTTCCCCCCCCACTTCCCCCCTTTCCCCTTTGGTAACTGTAAGTTCGTCTGTTGAGTCTGTTTCTGTTTTGTAAAGAAGAGGCTGCCATTTTTTCTTCAAGGCTTATAAAGCATTAAAAATGCTACTGACTCTATAATTCTTATGATCATTATGGCTCCCAAATCCTAGAGCATTGATTCTCAAACACTGGTTGAGTATCAGCGCCCCCTGGAGGATTTATTAAAATACAAATAGCTGGGCCCTAAAGCTCCAAGTTTCTTATTCAGTAGGTCTGGAATGGATCTGAGAAATATCATTTTGAACAAATTTCCTGGTAAAGCTGATGCTGTCAGTTCAGGCTTGGTCCACACCTCAAGAAATACAGTGAAACAACTGCTACATAGCCTGGGGCTTTCCCTTTTGCTTGTACTTAGTTCTAATTCGCCACAGGTGAAGTCCTTAGTTGCTATGATGCTATAATAAAATAGGGGTTATCCCCAATTCACCTGACATTGTGCCCTTTCTTGCCATCCAGCTACTGATAGTTCCTCTTCCAGACTCTAAACATGGATCTTCTTCCTGCAATTATTCTTGATCGTTATTCTTAAGTTTCAGTATCCTTGAAGACAGAACTTGCAATAAAGTACTAGATACAGATTGTTTGAGAGGTGATCACAGGGATAAAGATTAGAAAGTGAGGAGAGAGATCTAGGGAAGGAGAAAAAGAAAACATAATGATTTGTTATCTATACATATAAAAATAATAAATGATATATATGCAATATAATATTATATTAATATGACTAATACCATCTGTATTAGTCAGAGTGTTCCAGAGAAACAGAACCAATAGAATAGAAATATAGAGAGAGAGGGAGAAAAATATTTATTATAAGGAATTGGTTCATACAATTATGGAGACTGAAAAATCTCAGATCCACAGTCAGTAAGCTAGAGACCCAGGTGATTGGATGGTGTAGCTCCAGTCTAACAGCTGGTAAACTTGAGACCCAGAGAGATCTTTCAGTTTGAGTCCAAAAGCAAGAAAGAACCTATGGCCCAGCTCAAAGGCAGTCAAGCAGGAGGAAATTCCCTCCTACTTCTGAGAAGGTTAGTTTTTTTGTTCTATTCAGGTCTTCAACTGATTGGATGAGGTCCACTTACATTAGGGAGAGCAATCTGCTTTACTCAGTCTAAGTGTTAATCTCATCCAGAAACACCCTCACAGACATACCTACAGTAATGTGTGAGCAAATGTCTTGACTCCTTCTGGTTCATTGAATTAATTACATTAATGATTTTGAAACATGACTGCCCACTGGAATATATACTGCTTGATTCTGACATATTGTTTTAAAATATACTGTTGAGAGCAGTTAGGTAATCAGCTTAGGAATTTAGCATTTATATTCAAATATAAGTAAAATTTAACAATAACCCCCTTTGTACTTTCCTTATTCAGTATTGACAGCAAAACTCTACTAACCTTATAGAATTGAGTATTTTCTCCCTTTCCATCTTGTTTCTTGAAAAATCTCCATAATATGAGGGTTAAATCATTTTGGGTATTTGTTAGAACTCACCTTAATACCAGATAAGAAAGTATATCTCTTTACTATTAAATGATGTTTACCATTTTAATATATTAAATGCTTATTGACATATTTAAGTTTTGTATTTTATCTTGAATTTTTTCATCTCTATCCTGTAAAAAGTTTGCATGTAATATTTTGATCACGGTCAACATATTTTTCTTATGAGTCTCATTGGTATTATTTGCATGTTTTTGTTAGTAAACAAACATATAAATTTTAAAATAAATGGGAAGAAATAAAATCTGTTGGGAAGAATTTAATCACTTAAAGAACAACTGGGATAGCTGTGTAATCAGGTTTGGTGATCAGCGGCATACTCTCCTCAGAACTGGTCCTCTGAAAGTACTATTACTGCTGCAGAGCCTGATATACCACACACAGTGCCACCAACACTACTTGCAGAGTACAAAGAAGTTGCTTACAAGGAGTGTCCTTACAAGGACACTGCTGTCCTTGACACAAGGATATAGATGCTGCTCTCTGCCACTAACACTTCTACAAGAATTTTTTTTCTGTTGTTCCTTTTCCTTTTATTTATTTTTATATTTTTATTATAAAATATCTGTCCCTTATAGGAAAGACTATGTAATGGATATGAGAGGTAAGGTGCATAGAAATCAATGAATATTCATGCACCTTATGCCTAACTTCAATAAAACACCAACACAACTTAAGTTCTATCATTTGTTGGGTTTTATCATTTGAATAATGTAAAATATTTTCAATCCAGCAATGTATCAACACTACAAATAGATTACAACCTCTAAAATTTTAAAAATCCATCAAATTTATTGCCACTTTTGTAAAGCTCAAAAACATACATGCAAAACAAATATACATGTATTTTTTAGACACACATGTATTTTATAAAATATAAAGGGAAGCTATCTAATATCGTAGCTACTAACCACATACAGCTCTTGAGCACTTGGCATGTATCAAGTTTGAACTGCGATGTGCTTTAAGTATCAAATAAACACTCAACATCAAAGGCTTAGTATCTTATATGAAATGACTAGTGAAAGGTATATAGAGTGAAAACAGTTCTAATGGCAATTGCAAAAAATACTTTGAACTCCTTAAACGTTTGTATTTACTATTAACATGTGTTTTTCAGATAAATATTTTGGCAACTACATTATCACAGAATTACACAATATTTTTACAAGTGTGTACATAATACATCAGAAGCTCAACTTTAAATTCACACAACTATAGCTATATATATATTCACATTCTAAAAAATAACATTGTCAGAAATAATTTCAGAGAGAATATACTTAGTTACTACTGAAGATATTTTTGAAATCTAAAAATTATATTTAAATAATATATTTTAAATGACAGAACTATTTCATTACAAAGATCATATAGGTAAAATGTAAAATAGAACTAATCTTTTTGATGTTGAATTAATATGTGGAGTTTTGCATGTGTGGTTTTAAATTTTTGTTAAGGCAAGATATGTCAAATTAGATAACAGATGGATCACTGATTTATAAAATGAATATGGAATATTTAATTAATATTATAAAATGTTGAAATGATAGTATTTTGGATATGTTGGTTTAAATAAAAAATATTTTTAAATAATTTGATCTGTTTCTGGCTATCAGAAAATTTATATATTTGGGTCACACCATATTTTTATTGGACATCATTATTATATAAAGAAAAAGCAAGGAGATAATTATCACCAACTCAGGGCAGTTTCCTTGATGTACACAAGATGGTATGATGGGATAGCAACTTGTAGTTTATTTCATTCAAAATGCATCAAAACCTTCTCAATGGATTCTAATCAAATTTATGGTAAAATTCAAGCATCTAATCTAGGGCTACAAAAACCGATGTGTATTGGTCCCTGGACACCTGTCTCAATGAATTTCCAGTGGATGTCCTCTTATTTACCAGAATAAGGAAAGCATGTTCTCATGTCAGAACTTTTGAATTTGTTCTTATCTTCATTTGGAAAACTTTTACCTCAGATATTCCCATGACTTCTACATTTTATTTACATTTCTACTTAAACATCACCTTATCCATAAAGTTTCTCTTCACCATCCTATTGAAAATTACACTCTGTTCCATATTTTGCACTGCAGAGCCCTTTCTATTTGATTTTTTTCCCCACTCTTTCCTTGTGTGCTAATGTCAATCTACCTCATTATCACATCAACTTCTCAAGGACAGAACCTTTGTTCCTTCTGTTCGTTGCTATATCTCCAGCTCTTAGAAGACGACTGGCATGTATTTAGCACTCACTAAACACTAAGCCTAATTTCTACAACCTAACTGAACCCTAGTAAAGAAAAAAAAGAATAATTCTTGAATATTCTTAAATAATTGAATGAGTTGAAACTATGCAAAACAGAGTGCAAAAAGATCTTAGCACCAAAATCAAATTATAACATAGAAAACAATATATATTCACTTGCAAATAGAATTATATATGGAAAGATTTTTCCATCAAATTGTTGCCAATATTTCTATTGTAGTAATGCAATTACAAGTAATTTTTTTTACTTTGACTATATATATATATATTCTATCTTTTCTACTATTAGCATATTTCGTTAATTCAAAAAAGATACAATATAATGTTTAATTTCCAAATCTCTGATTACTTTTACAATTAATTTGAAAGATAAATTAAGTATTAAGCTACATTTGACATATTGTTTAAACAAGAGCATGAATATGAAATACTTTCTTATATATGATTGACTATTTTAATGGAGAGGAAAATATTTATAAAACAAGCCATGTTCAAATCCCATAAAATCAATATACATATTCAAGACAAAGTGTAATAGAAAGTCTGTTACTTGAGAGTATTAACATTTTATGTTATTTTTGAGTAATGGGTATAATTCACTTCTATAAAATTCCTAGAATAAAGTTCTATATATTTTTTCTCTCCTTATCTTGCAGTGGTAGGTGCTATACACTGAGGAGAATAAAAGTGTAGTGGATATTTTATCTTCAGTTTCAAGTGAGACTTTAATATTCAATCCATGTTTGTAACTAACTCATTACTATGAATTTAAATATTTTAATAAAAAGAATTGTATTTTCATTATAAATATATATTACTTGTCTGAGTCTAAATGTTCTTGATTTGTCTAGTAGGCACACAACTTCCATATTTTAAAGAAAAAATGGAATTATTATAAAAGTGTTAATTAAGCATATCATCACCACAGCTCACTTTCCTTATGATAATAATATGAAGGTTGATTGTGGTGTTTTATGCCTTTTCTTCATTTAATTGGATGAGTGAAAAGAAACACCTCATTCACACAACTTTCAATTTATATAAAAATAGGGTATATTTAAGAATCTCCCAGTAGTGACATACAAAGATTATAACATTTTCTTATCATCTCTAATGCATGTTCAATTATTTTTAATAACTTAAAATTAGGCATTTTGATTAAATCCTCCTTCCCTGGAAATAATATCATACTCCATTCTGTATTAAATTAGACCTTTAGAGTTTAATTAACTTATTTTAAATACACATAACTTCTAGTAGCATGTGATGAAAATTATATACATATATAAGAAAGAGTGGATCCCTCTGGCTTTTGGAATTTGAATAACTCAGTTGAGTAAGCACCACTTATTATTCATGATAAAAATACATATATCTCCTCTTCCACTTAAAAAATTAAACATAATTTTCATGGCAAATGCAGTGTGATACCATATCTATTAAATCAAACACTTTATTATAAATACAAAAATGTTAGATTATTGAATTAAAAATATTCATCTTTAAGTAATTATTGAAATATCAATAATGTTAATTTAAATGCCTTAACTGGTAGTGTTCGGATGGGCATGTTTCAACAAAGTTTAGTAGAGATACCATGATTACTAATTGATTTTATATAAGAATATAAAACTCATAATTTTAACTTTATTCAGAGGGAGTAGAGAAATTTTAATAACATTTTAGAAATAAGATAATTTACTCTATTTTTTGAAACTCTACTCCTTTCGAGATGGTGGAAAATAATATAATCATCACAAAGGACAATTTAACTTGCTAAACTTACACTATTTGGAAGACTTTGTCTTCTAAAAGAGTCCATTATGTCAGTCGGCAAAGTGTATATATGCCTTTAGGGAAACTCTAGAAGAGAAAATAAGGATAAAAACATCATTAAGGGGATTCCAGAAGACTTGAAGAATATATTGGAAGTTCATTCAAGAATTATTTATTGAGAACCTATTATGGGTCAGACAATGGAAAAATGGTGAGTAAAATAGACAAGATCTTCCCTCCTCATCCTTCATTACATGGTGTGATTAGGAAATCAAATGAGAGAAAAAATACTTACAATAATTTCAACTATGATAATGCTTTTATATATATATATATATATTTTTTTTTTTTTTTTTTTTTTTTTTTTTGCGGTACGTGGGCCTCTCACTGTTGTGGCCTCTACCGTTGCGGAGCACAGGTTCCGGACGGCCATGGCCCACGGGCCCAAGCTGCTCCGCGGCATGTGGGATCTTCCCAGACCGGGGCACGAACCCGTATCACCTGTATCGGCAGGCAGACTCTCAACAACTGTGCCACCAGGGAAGCCCAATAATGCTTATATTTTTAAAGAAGAGAGGGCTGTGGTTGTGATTTATGTAGGGAGAGAGCAGAAGCAGCCCCTTGGATCCAGGGATTTATTAAGCTTTGATGTATTCAATTATTTAAAAATTGAAACAATACCAAAAGACCTGGACAGGGAAAAGAGAAAGAAAGCTGTTAGGATTAGAATTGTTAGTTCATTTAACTGAACATATTATATTTTAAATCTATTATAGTACCTTTATCCTATCCCCATTCAAGTTCTTTAAGGACAGATTCTATATTTTCTTCGTATCTTTATAGCCATGAACCTGCACAAAGCCCCACACAAAGAATGCCCTAAATACATATCCACTGGAAGATAAAAAGAATTAGTGGCTGCCTCACTGTTTTTGGGTGTAAGAAATTTTGTGGATTTAGATGTGCTATTCTTGAAGAGACCAACATTGCTAATTAAAATGTAATTCTCCTGGATACTAGGTGCCCTGATGATAACTATGCTCTTAGCATTTATTCATCCTATTCCATAAATTATAGACTATATCACATACGTGCCCAGTTTGTACAAAAACATTCTACTCAGAATATGTAAGGCTGATAATAACTATTCAGGAAAGTGTACTTCTCAATACATATCATTTAAGAATTGTTGTGAATATAAAGCCCTACACTGATACAGCTAATTACTGTTCTTTCCGCTGCAATCAATCCACCTTTAAAAGTTCCTATTTTTCTTAGTCACTTATGAGGACATAGAGGAATGCTCTTGTGGACTGAGTGTTTGTGTCTCCCTGAAATTCATGTTTTAAAACCCTACTCTCCAGTGTGATAGGATTAGGAGGTGGAGCCTTTGTTAGGTAACTAGGATGGATGAGATCATGAAGGTGGAGCCCTTCTGAATGGAATTTGTGCCCTTATGAGTCACAAGAGATCTTGCTTCCTCTCTCTCTGCTCTAGAATGTGAGCATAGAATACGAAATGGCCATCTATGAACCCAGAGGAGGGCTCTCACCAGATCCTGACCATGCTGGTACCCTGATCTCAGACTTCTAGCCTCCAGAACTATGAGGAATACATTTCTGTTGTTTATAAGCCACACAGTTAATGGTACTTTGTCATAGCATAGCATATGAAAGATATGTGCATAGCAACTGAAAGACAGATGTATTGTACACAGAAATATGTGGTCTTTTGGTCCTTGCTAAAAGTCTCGAGAAGGCCAAAACTAACACAAATTAAATTTCAATTATCTTTTCCATATTGTGAAATTATAACACTGATATAAATATAAATTTCATGACTCAAAGTCAAAAATACCCACAGCAATTATGCATCTATTTTTATTCTCATTTGTGGCAGTGTATTGTTAGATTGCATTATAAACACTTGATAATTAAAATATGTCTCTATATCCCTACAACACATTGCTCACCAATCTACTTAACCTCGTAACCTAAATTATTCTTGATAAGTTAATTAAGATTTTATACTAATTGCTTATTTTTGACTTAGTTTCTGTCTGATTTTTTTTTAGTTAAAACCTCTTGCAATTTGATTTTACATCATTTTTACAAATTTGACTCCTGCATATACACATTTTAAAGATATATTTCTGCTCACCATTAATTTATTTTATTTGGTATTTTCTCCATTCCCAGCACGCTGGTGTGCCTAACTTAATGGAAGAAATCTTCCATAAGAATTAAGATTCTTATTTAACAAGAGATATTATCTATTTAAAAAGCCATAGACCAGGTAAATTGATTATGAGTGTGGAGAAGTATGGACTTTCTAGATTTTCGGGACATTCACACTCCACTCATTTCTACCCTAGTCACTGATAAGTGTTTCCTTGCATGCTTGCTTGAACCTACTAGTTATCTGATTATCCTATTGTTTTTTCATGAAGCCTGCAAGTGTCCCTAAAAGAGACACTGTTTTATTGAAAGAAATATACACTACAACACCCTAAATGGCTTGATGATAATTTCTATCAATGCTGCTTCCCCATCTATGGAACAGAAAACCTGCTGCTGCTTCCCACTTGCGAAGCTCTGTGTATGCCTTTTTGTCCCTCAAGATCCATTCATCACTTGTGCTCCTTTCCTTCACCTTTCCAGGGTACATCTTATTTATATTTATCGAGTGAGATCTACTGACACTGAATTAAAAAGCAAAGTGTTTTTTTCCCACTCAAAATAAATTTAGTTACTTATTATTGAGTTACAATTAACATACAGAATTATGTTAGCTTCAGAAGTGCGGCATAGTGATTCGATATTGTTATACATTATGAAATGATCAACGCACCTTTATTCTCTTCCTCTTGGAGATTGCTGTTTTTACTATGAAATAGAACTCTTTAATATCCCACACTTCTGTAAAATTATGCAACCCAGTGAAGCCCTACATTACCTGATTTCTTAGAATGCTTCCTTACTTATTATTTTTTATAACTTGGGTATAGTTAATTTGTAGATTTGAAAATAAGCTTCTCTATATTTTCCCTGAAGGATTTATATAATTTTGATCTTTATAGATGGGAAGATTACTTGTATAAACCCCTGTTTCAGAGTTTATACATCTTATAAATTATCCTAAGCAAAAATCAGGAAAAAAGATCAACTCCAGACTTCCAGAAACCTACATGTTAGACTTTGTTTTTAGTTACTTTAGAAACCTTTAATATATTAGAAGAAGTACGAAGTTTTTTGATACCAGGAAATCACCATTTTCCTTGTGTTCTCAGTTCTCCATGGATCTTTCTCAGCAATCATCAATATACCCACAATAAAAAAGTTACTAACATTTCCAAGACATAAATCACATAAACAGATGCCTCCCATGATACACTGACTTACCTTTAAAAAAATACAGCTGGGGGGCTTCCCTGGTGGCGCAGTGGTTGAGAGTCTGCCTGCCGATGCAGGGGACACGGGTTCGTGCCCCGGTCCGGGAGGATCCCACATGCCGTGGAGCAGCTGGGCCCGTGAGCCATAGCCACTGAGCCTGCGCGTCCGGAGCCAGTGCTCCGCAACGGAAGAGGCCACAACAGTGAGAGGCCCGCGTACCGCAAAAAAAAATTATATATATATATATATATGTATATATATACATATATATATATATATATATATACAGCTGGGTCATAGACATTTGCATATCTATATATGTACTACCATATGAATATGCCTTATAAGATTGTTCACCCTGTATACAGCTCATAATAAACTATAGATAGGGTTATTGCTAATATGACATTTTCTTATCCTTGCATATTTTTATTCTCAGGCTGCATCTGTTTTAGCATTTATTTTATATTCATCATTAAAATCTTTAACTTCAATATTTGACCTCCATTCATCTTCCAGAGTTTTGCTCTCAGCTATCTTAATAATTATATATAATCATTACATGTATGTTGATTTGCAATCATGGGAACTTCTCTGGTGAAATCTGAAACTGGCCTCCACACACCGAGGGCAAGGAGAGGCCAAAGAAAGAGGCAGGCCATTTCAGATTGGTAGATGGCAGGTTCAATAAGCAAGGGAACTTAACATACAAGTCTCGTCTTATGTGGTCGCAAAACAAGTAAATCTCCACATCCACCCATCAAAATCTTAGAAGTTTGTCTAGAGGCCTTAACAGGGTACATAAACAGTCCAGAAGTTCTCAACACCACATTACTTTGTCAAGGTTACATCCTAAGGCAGCTTCCAGTGTGGGGAAGGCAGGCAGAGCACACATTCCAAGGACAGGGGAGGAGATAAAAAGCCTCTGATTGCCTGGGTCCAGCTCAGCGGTCAACCAGCATCATGTCCTCTTAATGACCTCCCCCAACAATGTATAAGGAAAGGTTGCTATATTGTTAAATTAACATAAAATATTTTCTATTAATGTTAAAAGTATTATTGAATTTTCGAGAGCTGCATTTTTAAATTTAACACATTTATTGTTTTAAATTTCTAGAATAAACATACAAGTATATATGTGTGTATATATAAAGATAGGTTCTCACATGTGCACATTTATGTAAATACATATGAATATATCAATATATAGCCATACACATGCAATAATATGGATATGTATATATGTATTATCTTTGTCTAACATATAATAAATAATAACATACACAATAAAAGTGCAGATCACTACGTTCTAAATTATCTGCTTGATATCAGAAGATAGGTTACACGAAACTAGGTTTTCTATTCCCTGCCAAAAGAAAATAAAAGCATTTTAAAGGCTCAAATTATAATTAAACCTGGAAAGGTTTTATTGAACCAGAAAATCCCATACAGCAACGATCATATTACATCTGACATATGCATTAGTTATAAAATATTGATATTTTACTTTCCATTTATTTTCTTTGGCTTTTGAAATAGCATTGCATCAAAATATAGTTATCCTTATATATCTGGACTGATCACATGCTAGAAACCTAAATCATAGTTTATTTTAAAAGTTTTTGAGTGTTCACATCTAAGAAATGTTCAGAGAGATTTTTATTAGCGATATGGATAAGATATCACACTGTCAGGAAAATAGTCAATGAAACCTTTAGCTTTTCTCACATGAGAAAACTTTAGTTCATATTCTGAACCCTACCTCATTTTGCCCCTCTTTTTTTTTTTTATCAAACAGATTTTTTACTTTGAGCTATAATCATGATACATTTTTTTTTTTTTTTTTTTTTTTTTTGCGGTACGCGGGCCTCTCCCTGCTGTGGCCTCTCCCGTTGCGGAGCACAGGCTCTGGACGCGCAGGCTCAGCGGCCATGGCTCACGGGCCCAGCCGCTCCGCGGCACGTGGGATCTTCCCGGACCGGGGCAGGAACCCGTGTCCCCTGAATGGGCAGGTGGACTCTCAACCACTGCGTCACCAGGGAAGCCCCATGATACATTTTTAACTTAAATTATTGAGCTCTCTGCTACTTAAGAGTGTTCACTCCAGTTGGTAAAAAAAAAAAAAAAAAAAAAAAAATCACAGAAATCCTAAAATATAATTTAATATTATTCTTTCCTACAAAATATATTGAAGAAACATTTTTGCACAAACATGTATACATAATATATTTGCTGATATGTTACACGCGTTATTCTGTCTTGGAAAAGAAAGAGATCATGTAGCTCTTCTAACCTTCAATTATTTCCCCCCATACAATTCTATCCTGGTAGAATCTTCTTGTTTTTCATCAAACTATTGCCACTCAAGAATGTGCTAAATTGTAAGGGATTTAATTTAAAAAAAAAAATGTAGTCAGTGCTTTCTCTGTGTCCACCCTTCATTTTAAAAGGCTTTTTGGTTTGTGGTGGCCATGGCCTTATAAAAAGGCAGCACCTGAGTTTCTTTATTTTCTCTATTCTTTATTTTTAATCATATAATCTCATAAATATCTATTTGCTGAAAATGTAACAAATCCTTTTGGATTGTTGAATATATTTCTTTTAATCTCACCAGCAACTCCGAGCTCTCTCCTCCAATAAATGAGTTTTGAACTCACAGCAGGAACTTTTACCTTTTTTGTGTCTAACTTGTTCTCCATACAGTGGGATAAGGGTAGTTTAATGGAATCTACACATTCCTTTAGACAGTATATGCTATCATGCACAATATACGGTGCATGCATACAGCTGATTTTTTCTTTTCTATCTCCCCAACTCTTCAATGGTCTACATTGCCTTTAGCATGTGAGCCTTTGATTGCCACTCTCTCAATAAAACAATAGAAGAAATATAATACAAAAAGGGTGGAAAATTTGACCAGAATTCTAGTCAGAATTATTCTCCAGGGTTATTAGCTATAATTTCTAATGAAAACTCTCTCACATGTGGCAATGACTCAATGGAGTCCACTAATTTGTTTTTCTTGGGGAAAAAAAACCCCACTTATTTTCTCATTACAGATTTTAAAACTATGCCTGTACCAAATATTGCCCACAATAGGAATATTACAAGGGATAAAAGAAAAATTGCATCCTACATAATTACTAGTACATATAAATGAAGTACTATATGTTCTGCCAAATTCAAAGCACAATCTGAAAATAAGGGTGATTTTTAAAATTTATTTGTTTTTTAAATAAAGTCTAGTGTATATGCGATCTTCAATTGACGCAAATGCATACTTAACTCAAGTGAAACCTTCATGAGGTGATTATAGAAAGGTATTATTCACAGTCTGAAAGGATAGTATAATAAAATAACAATGCTTGTGTAATCATCTGTGCCATTTTTCTTAATTATAAAAGGAATTTCCACACTATGTTCAAATATGATACTTTTGTAGAAAAGATGCCTTAAAATTTCTAAAAATCGAGATAATATTTGCTTTTCTATTACAGGAATGGAATTCCATTTCTATCATGTAATAGCAAACTATTAATTTAAATACCGTTCTGTGTCCTTTCCTGTACATTAATACTGACTTCTGGTGTTTAGTCCAACTAAATATAGAACTTATACTCAAACAATCATAGTGAATTCAAGATTCACGATGATCTTTTTTTTTTTACTATCATATTAAAATTAATGTGTTTCATTTTTGTTGTCATATTAAAATTAATACTCCATTAATTTTCTATATTTCTACTCACTCCACATATATATTAGCCTTGACTGAAATTTATCATTTTTATTAGTATTAAAATTATAAATGCTCTGAATAAAAGAAATGAATTTTCCTTTTAAGTTCATTTGCCATGATTTATTGATTAAGATAATAAAGACAATATGACATATCTGGAGGTTGCTGTAATGTCTAAAACTAAAGGGGTAGTTTTCAGAGATCAAGTAGGGAAAAAGAAAAGGAATTATCAGAAATATTTCATGAAAACTGTAGTTAATCACAGGAAAAATAATTTTATTTGTAAATAAGAGTAGACAGCTAACTTTTTAAAAAATGTAGTTTCAGGTTCCATTTTGGTATACATGAATCTAGTAAGGCTTTATTATCTAGAGGTAAGAGTCAGATATATGTTCCAATAAGATATACATACATATGCATTTGTATATATATATATATTTATATACACAATAAGGACTTTCAGTTGTATCAAATTTTTACTATAATTGATATGTGTTTAGTTATTACTCACTTTAGTATTTCTACAATTTTCACATCTCATAAAAATAAGACTGACAAGGGCTTAATTTCCAAAATATACAAACAGCTCATACAACTCAACAATAAAAAAAACAAACCACCCAATTGATAAATGGACAGAAGACCTAAATAGACATTTCTCCAAAGAAGACATACAGATGGCCAAAAGGCACATGAAAAGAGGCTCAACATCACTAATTATTAGAGAAATGCAAATCAAAACTACAGTGAGGTATCACCTTACACCGCTTAGAATGGCCATCATTAAAAAGTCTACAAATAACAAATGCTAGAGAGGGTGTGGAGAAAAGGGAACCTTCCTACACTGTTGGTGAGAATATAAGTTGATGCAGTCACTATGGAAAACAGTATGGAGGCTCCTCATAAAACTAGAGTTGCCATATGATCCAACTATACTACTCCTAGGCATACATATGGACAAAACTATAATTCAGAAAGATAAATGTACCCCTATGTTCACAGCATCACTATTCACAATAGCAAAGACATGGAAACAACTTAAATGCCCATCGACAGATGAATGGATAAAGAAGATGTGGTACATATGTACAATGGAATACTACTCAGCCAGGAAAAAGAAGGAATAATGCCATTTGCAGCAACACGGATGGACTTAGAGATTATCGTGCTAAGTGAAGTAAGTTAGAAAGAGAAAGACAAATACCATATGATATCATTTATATGTGGAATCTAAAATATGACACAAAAGAACATATCTACAAAACAGAAACAGACTCACAGACATGAAGAATAGACTTGTGGTTTCCAAGGGAGATGAGGGAAGGATGGATTGGGAATTGGGGGTTAGCAGGTGCAAATTATTATGTATAAAATGGATAAACAACAAGGTTCTCCTGCATAGCACAGGGAACTATATTCAATATCCTGTGATAAACCATAATGGAAAAGAATATTGAAAAGTATGTATATTTACATATAACTAAATCACTTTGCTGTACAAAAGAAATTAACATAGCATTGTAAATCAACTATACTTCAATAAAATTTTTTTTAAGTATTACAGGTTAAATATCATTTTAGAGGTCAAATGATTCTATACTAATCAAATTTTTTCTCAGCTGTCTTTATATGCCCTCATACTTTCAATAATTTTCACTACAGTTTATTTTTCCCTTTTCTAAAAATTTATAACAACCTCTTTTTTGATTGTCTTTAAGTCAAAATCATATTACCTGGTCAATTTCTATAAACATATAGGATGCAAAGGAAGAAAAACAAAATCAATCTGTAAGAGAAAGAGTAAATATATATTACAGGATGTTAAATTGGGACTTTTTAACAGTTTTTGCTGTGGGCCAATAAAGTGTCAACTACTCTCACATTCTAAACTGAGGTTCTAAATCACCTCATAAAGACTTGCAAAGAGGTATCCAAGAGTCAAATCAGAGACAATTAGGTAACCAACAATCTCCAGTCTGTTAAAAAGGTCTTGGAATATCTGAGAAAGAAGCACTGGATTAGAAGGATTTTTTGGTACTAGTTACCAATAAGTGCTGTGAGTCCATCTTTACTGGCACATAAAAGATTGGGGACAGTCTCTCCTTTACCTCAAGGGTACTCCTTAGAAAATTTAATATGTTTTGTAGAGTTTGAAAAACACACTAAGACTGCTATACAGATTATGTCTAATAAATCTCAAAGTCAAGAGACTGGATGAAGTGGTCTTTGCGTTTTGCACAGACCACGCAAAAAACTGCAAACCCATTTGTAGTAGTACAAATCTCTGTAGTTCCATCATACCAGATGAGAGAATTGCCCTGGCATTCTTTTAGATGACAACTGCCTGAAGCGGTAAGGAGAATTCAGCAGAAACAAATTGTGCTTACTCAAATCTTCAAAGAGGAAAGAGCTGTCCTGAGAGGCCAAATGATGGGGGTTTTCAATAGCCTCTGAAAGGCATCACAGAAGACAATCAGTTTTCAACTCCTATCAAACTCAAATTAATCACAGAAGCAGTAAGGGAAGACATATCTTGATTCTTTAATCTTCCTTCCTTTTCCTGCTTTGATCTGCAGGGTTAGAAAAGATGGTTAGTGCGGGAGAGGGATAGAAGTACAAAGCACAAAAATGGAGAAGCCAACTGTACTCATTTCCATTAAAAGCTTCCAGAGCTAGTTCTGAATTACAGAAAGAGATATATATTATTTTTAAATAAAGTGCAGAATTTTGACTATTTAATGGGACTGGATATTTAATGACAATTATAATTACTTTATGACTTAAAGTGACTAGAGGGTTGTCATTGTCTGAAAAGATAAGTCATGGGTCCTGTCTTGGATCTCATCCAAGTACTGGGGAATTAAGACATCCATCCCCATAGAGCATGTTAGAACAAGAGGAAAGGGAAAAGAATAAGGTTGTTCCTCTTCTTTTCTGAGTTCCACTTACTCAAAGTGAAATTCCACAAATCAAAGACATAGGAATGATTATTAAGGACTCAGTTGTTAATTTAGTGCATTTCATTTACGTCTTATCATTCTTACATAAGTTTTCTAATTGGCTTTTAATTTATTTATTTTATTAAGTAGGTAACTCTGGTAATAAAAGGAAAATATATTTTGATAGAATTATTTTAATATTATTAGTTTGCAACCATCAACTTAATTAGCCAAGAAATATCTCAGCTGCTTATAAACACACTTGGAACAGAGAACACACCTAGAGGAAAAAGAAAAATAAAGCTGTAGGTATAATTTGTTAGACTGCCGAGTATCTGAAATGTATGTAAAAATAATTTTCCTGTACTCTGGTAGAAAGCCAGTTAAATTTTGCAAGCAAGAAATTGACATAGTCAATGTCAGTTATATTCTGATTAATCTCTATGCAGAGTGTGTGTGTATATATATAGATAGATAGATAGATCTATATATCTTGAATTGTAGGGGTGAAACTCTCTTCGATTGGAGAGTTTTATTGGATTAGTATCCTATAAAAGAATCTCCAGAGAAATCCTTAGCCTCTTCTATATTACATATTACATTGTATTTACTGACAATGTAAGTACAAATTAGTTTTAGACATATGTAGAAAAAGTTTACACAGTTGCCAAGACCACACTACAAGTAGGATTATCCAAATGTTTTTTAAAAAGAGGTGTTGGTTTCTGGCTCCCCTTTTCTCCTGTCTCCTCACATGTCTCTTATGACTAACCTCCTTACCCACCTCCAGCAAAGTGGAAGGACAATGTCACTTGCTTTTAAACTTACCTTAAATATCTTTTTATTCTGCTAGAACCTACATATAAACGAGGCCTTAGAATATTTAAGATTGTTTTCTCCTTCTTATGTTTAACTTCCTATTATAAGGAATCATTCAAATGTTGAGAAATGTTTTGAATTGGTACATAAAGAGGAGGTAATAATATAGAATGAAGAAATATATTAGCATATGCAGGTATGCATATATGTGAATGTGTCTGTAGGTGTGTATATAATATCACTGTCTGGAAAACATAGATATTTTACCCACAGATTCCAAAACAATGTGATTAAATTGTTGTTAATGTGTTCACAACTTAATCTGAAAATATAATATCTCTGACAAATAATATAGGCATTCAATTTAAAAATAGCAGTTTTGTCATTTCAATAACTTCTAAAATACTTTTTTGTTTTCTATTTCAATAAAAGAAGTATCTCAAAATATTAATAAAATTTAGCTGGAAGGACAAAATGTACTGTGAATAACTGTGACAAATTTTATTTTTCCAAGATATATATTAGCTAGCTGCTGTCATTATTGGAATCTCCAAGTATAATATTTTCAGTCATTACTTTTATTAACATACATTATGGAAACTGAGTAGACATACACTGCAGAATTTGGTAAAATAAAGTATCCTTAAAAGAAATCATAGTGTTGAACTTTTAAAAATAACTTATAAAGTTAAAATATAAATGTGCTATTAATAAATGTGCTATTAAATTATTACACGGTGCCTACTTGATTTTATTTTATGGCTGGTTTAATTTATATCACTAAAAAAAGTTTCTCTGTTTATTTTTCATGGTTTCATAATTACCCAATTAAACTAAAGTAGCAACATTGTTTAGGCTAACATGCTGGATTATATAACTAAAATGCAGCCTGAGTCTTTCTCATTGTTGAGAACAAGCGCCTAATCCCTACCATATAAGCAACATAGTAGTCTTTAAAGTTCTTCTCTGTGGAGTAGGTTTTCTGGTTGTTCTGACTCTGTGACATTAATTAGGCTACTGTAATGCTCTGAAAAACATTTACTCATCGGTAAACTGTGGCTAAGAAAATACTCTTCATACAGATAGGTGATGATCAAGTGAGATTATACATGCAAATTTCCTATTCAGGGTCTAATAAATAGGAGAGACTTAACAATTACAAAGATATTATTAATATTAAGATCCAAGACCATTCATTTAATTTATTAATCACTTTCTCATTTGCAATGCATTTCATCAATATTGAAAAGTATTTGGCAATGGGATCATATATACTGTTTAGGAGAACACAACCAAAAATAAACTTAATTCTACTAAACAGACAGTTAAAAATCACAAGATATTGTCTATTACATAGTAGATATGTAATATTGTGTCTATTATATAAAAAACTTTAAGATGAGAATGATTATCATAAAATATTATGCAACATTTTATGTTTTATATCTAATATAAAACATAAATGAATTAAAGGTATATATTTACAATAAAACTATAAAGTACAAAAAAAAAGCTAAGTAATATTTAATTAGCTTTGGTGCACTTGGGTATTTATGCACCAAACATGAAATAAGGAAAATAGAGAAACAGAAAATTTTTATTTTCCTATATAAAGGAAAATACAGATAAAAAATTATAACTCAAGGTAGTTAAAATAAAAACAAACACAAAAATTATCTCAAACAATGTTTCAAAGTGTAAAAAGTATTTGTACATAAGTGATATTAACAATGTCAGTGATAGAGAAAAACTCCTATTAATTAATACATAAAATGAATAACTCAAAGGAGGAAAAGGTCAGTGTATGTTCAGAATATACACAAAAATTCTCAAAAAATAAGCATAAATTGTTTCATTTTACTGATATTCATAGAAACACAATCCAAGATAATGTTACAACTTAGAAATTTCATTTTGTATCTTGATGAAGGATATTAATAGTGATAATATTGAAAGATGAGGTTCAGTTCACTCTTTAGAATTTGTGATAACATATACATTTCAGAAGTGTACCTTTTCAATATTCAGGACTAGTTTTACAAAATGTCCATATCCTTAGATATAGAGCTGTGGTCAGTCTACAATATTGATAACATTGGTCTTATTTTATAAATAATTATAGACACCCATACAAAACCTTCACACACACACACACACATAGTTAAATCAAAATTTATAAAGATGTACACCCATGCAATTATTTTATTATGTTTAGGTATTAACATTATGAGTGATTTTGCCCTTTTTATGCACTTCGAAATTGAACAAAATTATTTTGCAACATAACTACATATTCTTAATTTCATAGTTATTAAAACAGTAAATATGTTTCCATTTTGGATTAAAATTAAGGACTAATATCTAAGAAATATCTAAGTTTATTAAAATTTCCTGCTTTAGAAATCCAACCAAGAATAATGATGTGAAAATTGTGTGCTTGTTGGTAAGACTGAGGCAAGTGCATGTATATTTATCTTTTAATAGATTTTAAGTTTGATTTAATGAAGTTTTAATGTTATACTTCATAACACACCAGTATGAAAGATAGTAATTGGAATATGTGGTCCAATTCACATTCAATTAGTGATATACTCTTTCATACTAAAACTTGTGCTTCTACTAAATCTTTTAATTTGTTAAGGCTGTATTCTAATTAGATTTTATAATGATAATTCAAAGAAATTATCTGGTAAGATTTCATAGTTGTTTTCATTTCCCTCTAGAGAGGGGTTATTAATTATTGAATCCATCAAATTCTAATCTGTACAAAAAGACTGGTTACTTTAGTGACTTAATAATTGTAAGAAATAACCGTAGACTGTTACTATAATTTTACAGATGAAACACATATTTCATGTATAAATATAGTATAATATGATTAATATCAACACTGGAAAACTATTTTTTCAAGCACCAGATCATTCTAAAAAGAGATCAATAATAAGGATAGTTGCAAAAAGAAGAACCGAACTTTTCCAATGTAAACAAATGTCTAATTTTAAAAAGAACAAAAATAAAATAAATTTTAATTTTTCAAATAGTGTCAACTTCGAAATTATTAATAATTTATAAAATGGCCCTATAAAATGATACCGAGAATCATGGGAAAACAGGAAATTGTATGTATTGTTTGTAGGACTGTATATCAGAACAGTATTCTAGAAGACCTTACACAACATATATCAGAAACTGTAAAGTTTTGTGTTTTCACTTATAGAAATTTCTTCCATAAAATGATAATTAATTATGTATATATTTAACTAGATGCCTATTTGTCATCACATTGGTTATTAAAATGAAATAAATGAACATTTCCTAAAACCAGAAGACTGGTTAAAAGTATTAAGTTAAATCTATATGATGGTCAGTCATAAAATAATGTTCAATCATTAAAAATTATAGAATTGTAAAATTGTTTAATAATGTAAAGATGCTCATTGCACATTTAATATGTAAACTTCTATCTTACAAAATAATGTACAGGTTTTTTTACAATGTCTATGTGTACAGACATGTTTCAATTAAAGAGAGAAAATACATTCTTTTGCCTGTGCATACTATGAATAAAAAAGCATAAACCTAAGGAATAAAAATTATAATAGTTTTGTTACAGTGGTAAATGACTTTTCATTTTCTTTACACATCAAAATATCTTATACTTGAATTACCTTTGATAGTTTGTTATTCATATGGAAGGTTTACTTATTTAGAGTATTTGCTTATAATCACAGAATAGCATAAAATAATAAACTGCTTATTTTAATTCTTAGGTATTATTAAAAGATGGCTTAAATGAAATTAAAGTTTCATGTGCCATTAATTATAGTTTTGGGGTGGTGGGTGTGGGAAGAGTTGTAATATCGATATATCACAAAATTATTACTAGACTAATATGTATGCTTGAAGTAGTTTCTTTGGCCATGATGGTTATGATAATAGAACCTATGGATTGTGGATTAAAACTTTTTTTAAAGCTGAGACATTTCCATGGAATTCCATTTTCACTTGGAGAATATATCTTTTCATAAACAAGACTGCTGAAAGTAGGAGAAAATCCTAGAAAATGTAGCATAGAAATAGTAATCATAATGTTATATACATTCTCTCCATCGTATTACCCTTTTTTTAATTTTCATTTTTCACGTTCCATTAGACATTGCATTCTGTTCACATTAACTCTTGAAAAAAGTGAAAGGATGGTGTATGTGTGCATGCGTGTGTGTGTGTGTGTGTGTGTGTGTGTGTGTGTGTATTCATGGTTGGAATTTAAGATTCTTCTGGGTAAAGAAATCACTGATCTGTAAAATATAAGTGACCCAGATTACTGCAGGGAGTCCTGCCTGCTGCCATTAACCATTTCCTCCACAAAGCAAACCTATGAGTAAAGAAAGCTTCTCACTGCAGGATGTGACCAACATCTATGAGAGAGGAAAGAGGATTATAAACAGATACAGTAAAGGAAAGGAGGACAAAAATCTGGATCAGGAAGCCCGGAACCTAAATACCAAATACTTGAGTTTATTTAAATAATAATTGAAATCAAGCTGCACTTCTTTAGGTTCACTTTTCAAATTTAGTCGATTCCTGAACATGCAGAATAATTATTCATCTACAAAATAATAAGGTCATACAAAAGCAATTTTAGATATTTTGAACATAAGCTCATGAAACTAAATATGATTGCTTAATGGGAATTGATTGATAGTGAAATTGCATTATTAAGAAAATACTTGAGCCTGGTCTATACACTTTCACATGCCAATACATAGTCCTATAAACCTAATTTCTTAACTAGTACAAGGAAATAACTCTTTCTACAATCATTACAAAATTTCAAGGTAGATTTAATTCCTTGCTTATTCTCTGATATAAGTGCTGTTTATACATTTTCCATTTGTGAGAATTAATATGAATCCCTTCAACACATAAAATGAATTAAGTATTTTTAAAATATATTAAATAATAAATATATTTGATTATTCTTATAAAGAAGAATAAAACTTACTGTCATAATTATTGAATTTTTCGGAGTGTCTGAGACTTTGAGAAAGGACGTCAACCTTTCTGTGCAGGCCACTGAACCAATTTATAAGTGATCAGCAATCCAGTCAGCCAACAAATCGGAAAGTTCTGGTTTCATTTATTCACGGAAAAGACATAGAGCTTCCCACATTTATTTCACATGACAAGAAATTCTTTATTCACAATATGACTAGAGCCACACACTTCCAAGTTGATATACCAATAATTTTAGTTTTCCTCTGTATTACCTGTTAAAGTCTCAATACTCTTACTCAGTCTAACAATCCATGAAACTGATGGAATCAATACAATCATAGAAGTGGTTTCTATAGTAACTTTTATCTTAAAGATTGTTCATGTTTTTAATGACCTTTATATCACTTGTTAAGATGAACAGAAAAGTTCTATAAAATCATAGTAATTTGAGTTTGTGGATCCTCAAAAATCATCTTTTAGAATGCTCTCATTTTACAGATGTGAGAAAATGGGGCTGCAAGTGGTTTAGCAACTTAAAGAAGGTCTTAGAACTAATGCCATGTTAAGACTAGTGCCAAAGACCCTGATTTTCAGTCATTCAACTATTATTTATTATTATTTCAAGATCTATGTTAAAAATTTTTTTAAATATATTTTAGAATTAGTTAATAATATAGTAAAAATCTAGCAAATATGAAAATTCTGTCTCAGTTCCAAGATTGATAGTTTTTACCATTGTCTTTCCAAGATTGATTACCTGATTTATTACTTAGCTCCTGCCAAGTTCAGACTGGCTTCCTCCTATACCTCTAATGTGTAAGCATTTATAATTGGTAAACATAAATCACCACGATCGACATTTGTGTTTTTCATATAGATTTTCTTATTATGGCAAAATATATATAGCATAAAATTTAACATTTTAACTGTTTTATTTATTTAACATCTTTATTGGAGTATTGCTTTACAATGGCATAATTACATTCACAGTAATATGCAACCATCATTACTATTTATTTCCAAAAATCTTCATCACACTAAAGAGAAACTCTGTATCCATAAGCAATAACTCACCACTCACCACTTCCCCCCTCCCTAGTCCCTGGTAAACTTTAATCTACACTCTGAGTCTATGAATTTGCCTCTCCTAGATATTTCATGTAGGTGGAATCATATAATATTTATCCTTTTGTGTCTGGTTTATTTAACATGACATTTTGAGGTTCACCCATGTTGTAGCATGCGTTAGAACTTCATTCCTTTTATAGCTGAATAATATACATATGCTATTTATTATTTATCCATTTATCAGTTGAAGCACACATTGATTTTAGCTTTTGGCTATTGTGAATAATTCTGCAATAAACATTTTTATATAAGCATCAGTTTAAATCTCTATTTTCATATTATGGGAGTATATAATTCAGAGTCAAACTGCTGGATCATACGGTAGTTCTATGCTTCACATTTTGTGGAACCACCAAACCATTTCAACAGCAGCTACACAATCTTACATTACTACCAACAATGCACAAGTGTTCTAATTTTTTCACATTTTCATCAACATGTCTTATTTTCCATCTTTTTCAGTTATTAATATTAGAAACATCATAGTAGATATGAAGTGGTAACTCATTGATTTTAATTCCCTTAATGACTAATTATGTTGAGTATCTTTTCATGTGTTTATTGTATTGTATTGTATGTTATTATTTGTATGTATTCTTTGAAGAAATATCTATTCAAGTCTTTTGCCTATTTTTAATTGGCTTGTCTTCTTGTCATTGAGCTGTTCTTTGTATATTCTAGATATTAAATCCTTATCAGATATAAGACTTGTAAATATTTTCTCCAACACTATAGGTTGTGCATTTTGATTATAATTTTAATGTTGTTTTTCTATAAAGTAATCCATGTGAGATTTTCTATTTAAAAATTACATGTTGTAAAGAACTACCAAAGTAAGAGTAAAATTTATTAAATAAACAGCTAATGTAAGTTTTAGAATTACTGATGGGAGTACAGGTTGTATTTGAAAATTCTTCCTGGATTTCCTTCTGTTAGACAGAAACTATTCCTATTTGCCTGAGAAATACTGATATTCAACCATTCCAATAAATATTATGGGTCATGTTTATCAGCTGTTATTCATGGAAATACTGCTTAACAAAGAGATGCTCAAAAATTATACAAACCATGGAAAATCTTTAGTAAACTGTAAATAAGAAGTAACTTGCTTAATAGGAAGACAAATATGTTAGAAAATTATCATAATAATATCATGGTAAGCAAACAACATTATAATAAACAAAAAACATTATGTCAAAGATTAGAAGAATTACCATTAAAGCAGGAGTAAGTTAATGTGGCCTCAATCACTTGATCTAGTCAACATTTTGCAGAACCTACTAATTAGAACCATAAGGGAAAGCAGACTAGGATAGGATAGGATCAGGTAGGGTAGGATAGGATAGGATAGAATAGAACAGAATAGGATATTACCAATTATAGTGTAGTATATATTGATATATTACCAGGTAAATAATGTTATGAATAAGGATTCCTAAATGAAAACGTTGCACAGAAAAGAACTCACCTTCAAATGTTCTGATAGCCATTTCACCATTAGAGCCATTTCTCTGACACAAACAAAACAAAATAACACATATTATGACATTTCCTAGGTCTTGGTTAGGTAGTTTTTCTCTGTTTAAGTGATTAAAGCAGAAGTTCTCAAGGTCAGAAAATGTTCTTATTTTAGTTTTAAGAGTTCACTGATTTAATCTGTCCAAGAATAAAACATAATTAAATATTTGCATAATAAGGATAAGTATTCTTTTCAGAGCATTCTGGTGATTTAAATATTTTTGCATTGACTTAAATGCTGCTTTGTAATTACATAGAGTTAATATATTCTATCCAAAGGTGTACTCTGTGCCATGAATATATTTGCTAATCTAGAAAAATAAAAAATATTTTCAGTAGAAATATATTCCACAATAGCTTGATTTCATTGGAACACTGGGAACAAAAGAATTTTGCAACGATATTTGTAGAATTGGTCCAACAGTACAATGAGGAAATTACTGTCATCTCTGTTTTTCAGATGACTAAGCTGTGGTTTGGAGAGGTTAAGTAATTTGCTTAGGAAGAAACAAATGGTATATGGTCAAAAAGAATTCCAATGAAAACCAGCCTAACTTCTAACCACCAGCACTTCTATCAATTTCATTGTTTTGCAACAATTGAGGGTATAACACAGGTTTTGAGAGATAATAATAAGAGCTCATTGAAGATTTCCAGTGCCAGAATAAAAATGGACAGAGATAGATAGATAGATAGATAGATAGATAGACAGATAGATAGATAGGTAGGTAGATAGATAATTTGTTATATACATGCTTAAAGCCACAGTTACTGAACTCATTACCTTAAATAGAATATTACCAGGTATTTTGGTATTTTTGAAACTGAAATTGAGTAACGTGTACAAGAGGAAGACAAATGTATTTAGAGTACCAAAAAGTATTTAGAATTGGTATGTTTTGCTTACACTAATGTTAAGCTATTTTTTTGTTTAAATTTTCTAATGTGTACTCTTCTTTGATGTGTGTACTAAGTGTTTTACGTTTTTAAGCACAAGTGACTGATGCATATAAGGTATGATTAAAAAGCTTTTATATAAATGGCTACCAAATAATTTGCTTAAATGTGTACAAAAACATGTAATATGTCATAAAATAATATTACAGTTGGGTACCTTTAAATTGCATGATTGAGATATTTTAATGGAAAAATTTCAAAGATAAAAATTATGTAGCTACATTTTATACACCTTTGGATATTCAAATTTACTGTATTTATTAAAGATAGATATTTATTTGGGATATTATCTCATTATTTTATAAACTCTTCAGAATCTTTTGATGAATATGGTAAACACAGATGCACACTAATACACTCATATACATGTACACGTATGTATTAAAAATCATTTATCTCAATTTTTTATGAAAATATGAACTTAACTCTCCATGACAGAAACTATGGTTGATCAATGTTGACAAAATAATTATTAATTTGAGTTTTCAGAAATGGGTGGGAAGAGGTGAAGGAGAGGCTTAATACTGTATATTTGAAAATTGAAGATAAAGAAAAAAACTTTTTTCCTAGTGCAATTGTTCTCAACAGGGGAAGGAGTGCTCTCTCGGGGGATATTTGACAATGCAGCAGACACTTTGGGTGGTCATACCTGGTGGAGGCTGCCCAGGGCACCTACATGGTAGAGGCCTGGGATGCGCTGCTAACACGTTGCAATGCACAACAGAGACCCCTACAACAACAAAAAAATCATTGGGCCCCAAATTTCAACACCACTAAGCTGAGAAAATCAGTTGTAGAGAAAAAAAAAAAAGATAGGATAAAAACTATAGTAGACGGAGTGTGTCAAATGTCACTTAACATTTTTCGAAATAATACCTTCAATACTCAATTGTAAGTTTTATGTAACAAGCATCCTCTTGGCTTCAATGGGCAAGGCAGATAAAAGCTACTGCAGATGTAATGAATAGATGGCAACTGGTTTGACACTGAACTAAACATCAGGAGGACAACAGTCTCTAAACCCATTAATAGAAGTGATTGTGAAATTATAAAACTCCAGAAATGACAAGAAGTCTTGAAACAACATTAAGCTTTCCAGAGTCTGTGAAATAGGCATTTAACACACTTATAAATGCAAAGGTCAGTGGGATCTCAGCAGATTTACACTGATGCAGCTGAAAAATGAGAGGAACCCAAGTAATGAAACAGAGATCATCTGAAATAAGATGACTTCCACTGTCTCATTAAAATATTTAATTGTCAGTCTTTAGTTTTTCATGTATTTTAAATAGATCAAAATATGCAATACTAAAATGTTATAATAAATAAAATGTATATTTGAATAAGGTTTATTTGGCAATAAAGAAATATGTATGTTTAAAATTATTATGTAAATTAAATTTGAAAACTATATAACTAACTAGCTTTATTGGTTTGTAAATGTATCAAAGGATGAATGTCAGTTGTTTGCATGATTTAGATAACTTTTGATGCTTTATAGTTATCATACTAATGTAGATCCAGAAAAATTAACTTATTTTTTAAAGTCATTTTTTAATAAAAGTGAGCAATCACAGGGTTTTAAATTCTACAACGTTCTTATTCTTAAAAAGTTCTGTTCTTATGGTGCCAAAAAGAGTACTGAGAAGGAAAAAACATAATACAGTATAATATATATCCATACCAGTAATGCAATGAACTAAGAAGGGTAGTAAAAAAAATCAATTAATTTTTATGGGTATTTTAAGATTTCCATCTTAAATGGTTATTTTCAGAGCTATGTGTAAATGTTATGATAAAACAGTGTAAAAGAGCAGATGGTGTCCTTTAAAGCATATGATCTGCATATAGACTCAATATAATTTTGCTAATATTCACATCACAAAACCACTTGTAACTATCAAAAATCTAAATACAGTCTAACTAGAGACACACAAAAGCACCTATTCCTCCAACAATTAATTCTAAAATTGCATTTTTAATCTATCTTTAATTGCTTCAGCTAACATATCACAGATACATAGTTCAACTATCACATCCACAATTCAAAACAGAATACAGGTCAGCTTATTTTCTTATTTTCTTCAAAATAATAATTATCTGTAGGCACTCATTAGTTGAAGGACTTAAGAGAATGAAAAAATTCAATAGATGTGTTATGCATCCAAAAACTAAAGAAGGCATTTTGTTTCTATGCATACAGAACCTAATTTTTACATCCTTTTAGTCAATACTGAAGAAAAACTACAATGAAACTATTATAGTGTGCTTATACTGTACCATTTTGAACACACTTCCCATGTATCTGAGAGGGCTCTCCAGCTATTACCTCGATCATTTAAAAATATTTGAATTGATAATTTCGACTACCAGGAGACTGTATGAAAGAAATCATCAAGATTAAATGGATTTTCATTCATCTTTTGAGGCAATTTTCTCTCCTTCTAAATTGCAATGGCAGAAAAATCTCCACTGAGACTGATACTCTTCTAATATAAAGTCCCTTCTCTGGAAGAAGATGTATAAATGCATCACACATACTCAATCTTGATTTTTCCCACACGGTTTTTTATTCTGCTGTGGTTGTACTTTACATCTATGTGATACACACAGTAATGTTTGGTTAAGATGGCAAATTAACGTTCTGCTCTACTCTCTGTGTGATCTTGGAAAAAGTCTCTGAGTTTAAGGCAGTCTTCTCAAACTTTAATATGCACATACACTACCTGAGGACTTTGTTTAAGTGCAGATTCTTTTTTTTTTTTTTTTTTTTTTTTTGCGGTACGCGGGCCTCTCACTGTTGTGGCCTCTCCCGTTGCGGAGCACAGGCTCCAGACGCGCAGGCTCAGCAGCCATGGCTCACGGGCCCAGCCGCTCCACGGCATGCGGGATCCTCCCGGACCGGGGCACGAACCCGTGTCCCCTGCATCGGCAGGCGGACTCTCAACCACTGTGCCACCAGGGAAGCCCTAAGTGCAGATTCTGATTCAGTAGGTTGGGAGTCAGGACTGAGATTGTGTATTTTCCTGGCTGATGATGACTAACCTGGTCCTTGATGAGACACTACTTTTTTTATGAGGAAAACTTGTGAAATGACTGTAGAGTACTTTGCATCATGTCTGAGAAAGAAGAATGATATGTATATGCTACTAGCTAGCTATAATGCTTTCAAAAGAACATATGAATAATGGATACTAGTTTAATAGTTACTAAAGAATAACTACTTAACCTCATCATTTTTTATCTCTGTCTTCCATTTTTTTTCTTCTTTATCTGTTGTTCTCCATTATTAAGTTTCAGCTAAACAATTTTCTTCTTTTCATATGTATTACTTAATCAGAAAGCCTAGACAATTTGAGGGATAATTTTTTTTTCTGTTCTTAGGACAAATATATTATTCAGGGTTATCATTCTATTTCTGGAGCCATTATTAAAAAATAGATTGCTCCTTCAATACCATCTCTTGAATCTTCTTTTATCCCTAGAGTTGTTCATTTTAAGGCTTTAGACAAATATATAATGACAGGTATCAATCATTGTATAGTTTCACTGCCTTAAAAGGTCTCTTCTCTGTTACATAGTTTCAAATTCTTTAATAATAATTATAATAAAGACTGTCAAATTTGGAATAATTATCATCTTGTGTTACTCTCCAATTTTTGAAAGAATTGATTACTTTTCCAAGCTATATTTGAAAGCTCAATTTTCCTATATATACATTCTTTATACAATTTTTACATTTTGGACCACTGATGTCAATGTTTTTCTAAATGTACACACAAAAGCAAAATGACATGAAAAGTATCTGTTATAATGTCAAGTTTAAAGACTATTAGCTTCCTTTCCTGCTTCCTTTGTTAACTAATTAAAGTGTATAAGAACCAAGTTCCTAAATTTGTCATTATTAGTATTAGAATAAAATATGCCATTGAAAAATTTAATGTTACTGAAATATTTAGAAACAATTCTCTTTCTGAAATATTTAACAACCAGACAAATTTTAATCAAAATACACTGCACTCTTAGTGTATGAAATTGTTCCTTTTAATTACAGAAGTATTTGTGTATGTGTATAGGGAGGGTTATTGAAGAAACAGGGTTTTTTTCCATACCTGCACCTCTCCTTACCTTAATTCCTTGGACTGAACTGAATCCCAATACTGTCCCTGACTTTCCGTGTCATCCACTATTAGCATCTAGAAAGACTCCTGACATTCATGATTATATTATTGTGGCATTTGCTCCATGTCCTGAGGCAGGATCAGGAGATGGAAAAATAAGACTCACCTTGAACTGTTTGTATTTTAAAATTATCTATTCACTAATAAATATGTACAAACATCAGAAAGTAAAAATAAACTCTAAAGTAATCTTCAGAAAGGCATATATAATATTGATATACACAAGGTGTTCATATATTCAGGCCCTTCACAATATATCCAAGACATGATATCCTATAAATAAAATATGAGTTCTATCATAGTGCACAAAATGGAAAATGGTCATATGGTTTAATTATTATACCTGTTTGAGAATCATTCACTGGGGGAAATTTAAAGAAACATTTCCTATGCCCATCACAGAAAACGGGCCAGCTAGATGTCACTGCATAGGATAGGGTCTATGGCCCCTAGATTCCAGGATTTAAAGTTGCAGGAATCACTGACCTTTCATCTAGTATATTTAGAGACTTACATAAAATACAGACCCATAAGTGAACACAACAAAAATCAGCTGAGCAAAGCCCACATCAGTAGAACCACTCTACTGAGACTAACTGCCAACCCATAAAATTGTGAACTAAAAAACTGTGCTGATAACTTGGGGATGCCATATTACATTACAAAGTTAACCCAACCTTGGACTTCCCTGGTGGCGCAGTGGTTAAGAATCTGCCTGCCAGTTCAGGGGGCATGGGTTCAAGCCCTTGTCAGGGAAGATCCCACATGCTTCGGAGCAACTAAGCCTGTGCACCACAACTACTGAGCCTGCGTTCTAGAGCCCGCAAGCCACAACTACTGAAGCCCGCGCACCTAGAGCCCGTGCTCCACAATAAGAGAAGCCACCGCAGTGAGAAGCCCCACGCACGGAAACGAAGAGTAGCCCCTGCTCGCCACAACTAGAGAAAGCCCACGTGTAGCAACGAAGACCCAACGCAGCCAAAAATAAAAATATAAATAAATAAATAAATGTATTTTAAAAAACAAACGAAAAAACAAAGTTAACCCAACCAAACATGGGCAAGATCTGTACCAACAAATTATACAACATTATTGAGAGAAATTAAAGGCAATCTAAATAAATTGAGGTATATCTGTATGTACTAAGTCATGTATCAGGAGAGGTAAAGATGTGAGTGCTCCAGCATTTGACCTATAAATCCAGTACATTCCCAAACACAACCCTGTCAGGATTTTGAATATAAAATGAAAAGCTGGCTTTATAATATTTGTGGTAACACAAATGGCTAAGGTGATATCAACAAGACGTTCTTGAAAGCAAACAAACTAAAAATGGAATTAGTGGACTTACTCAAATTCGATCAGTTATCAACATTTATTATAAAGTAATTAGGACAAACATGGTAATTAGAACAGTGTGGTATTGGCATGAAGAAAGACAAATGGAGCAGTACAGGGGAATAAATAGTCTAAAACTACACCTACCTGTAGACCTACACTTGATTTATAGCAATGCTTACTATAAGTTGGCAATGATCATTTTTCAATAAGTGGTGGTGTCAAGTGAATATTGACATGGAAGAAAATTATTCATGACCCTTACCAAACACTATATGCAAAAATTAATACTCAATCCAAATGTGAAAAGTTCATCAATAAAAATTGTAGATGTAAATATGAGAAGTTCATTAGTATGACATATTCTGTTCATGTAAGAACACCATTATTAGTGTAAAATCAAAGACTAGATAAATCATTTGCAATACATACAACATGCAAATTTCTCATATCCAAAATATACAAATCTATAAGAAAATATACAAATTAATAAAAGAGAGATGATCTGAAATTTGAAGATAATTTTACAAAGAGATATTCAGATAGTCAATAAAAACACAAATGGGTTGAGGTATAGTGCCTTATTGTTCACCAAGAATAATACAAAATAATACAAGCACTATACACTCATTGGAATGGCTAATATGAGAAGGGTTTTCAATAACCTGTGTTGGTGACATCCTGGAGCAATTGGAATGCTCATACATTACTTGTGGGTGTATAAATTGGTATAATTAGTACCAATTTATACATCCAATTAGAAAAACTGGAAGGATCTGTTAAAACTAAATAAAGTAATTTCTGATGACCCAGAAATTCCACTCTATATTTATATTACCATGGTCTTACATGTAATTGAATTTTTACAAAAAGATATGTATAAGAACATTCATTTATACTTTGTGATAGCAAAAATTTGGAAGTCAAATAAATATTATATTTATTTAATAAAAATTACATTATAATAAAAATAAATGAAATTCTATTATAAAGAAGAATAGAGATAAATCCCATATATATATATATATATATATATATATATATATACTGTTTAGTAGAAGCCAATTCAAAAAATTATATAAATTCTATGATTTTATTTGATTAAAGTCTATAAAAACATGTAAGATATTTAAGATTTTTTCATTAGCATGTATTGTAGTTCACAGGAGAATTAATAGTTCTATGCCCATCACCAAAGAGTCTACAAATAATAAATACTGGAGAGGGTGTGGAAAAAAGGGAACCCTCCTACACTGTTGGTGGGAATGTTAATTGATATAGCCACTATGGAGAACAGTATGGAGGTTCCTTAAAAAAATATTAATAGAATTACCATATGATCCTGCAATCACACTCCTGGGCCTATATCCAGAAAAGACAAAAACTCTTAATTCAAAAAGATACATGCTCCACAATGTTCACTGCAGCACTATTTACAATAGCCAAGACATGGAAGCAACTTAAGTGCCCATTGACAGATGAATGGATAAAGAAGATGTGATTTTATACATATGTGTGTGTGTGTGTGTGTGTGTGTGTGTGTGTGTGTGTGTGTGTAATGGAATATTACTCAGCCATAAAAAGAATGAAATAATGCTATTTGCAGCAACATGGATGGACCTAGAGATTACCGTACTAAGTGAAGTCAGTCACACAGAGAAAGACAAATATCATATGATATCACTTACATGTGGAATCTAAAAAAATGATACAAGTGAATTTATGAAACAGAAGCAGGCTCACAGACATAGAAAACAAACATAGTTTCCAATGGGGAAAGCGGGAAATAAATTAGGAGTTTGGGATTAACAGATATACATTACTATATATAAAACAGATAACAAAGTCCTATTGTATAGCACAGAAAACTATATTCAATATCTTATATTAATGGAAAAGAATCTGAAAAAGAAAATATATATATATGACTGAATCACTTTGCTGTACACCAGAAACTAATATAACATTGTAAATCAACTATACTTCAATTTAAGAAAACAACTTTATTTTACCATGGATAGTTTATAGAAGAGATTGCCTTTGATTGTTGCTTAAGGAACTTTTTTTTCCTCCCAACACAATACATAAGAACACGTGAGGGCTTCCCTGGTGACGCAGTGGTTGAGAGTCCTCCTGCCGATGCAGGGAACACGGGTTCGTGCCCCGGTCTGGGAAGATCCCACATGCCGCGGAGCAACTGGGCCCGTGAGCCACAACTACTGAGCCTGCGCGTCTGGAGCCTGTGCTCCGCAACAAGAGAGGCTGCGATAGTGAGAGGCCCGCGCACCGCGATGAAGAGTGGCCCCCATTTGCCACAACTAGAGAAAGCCCTCGCACAGAAACGAAGACGCAACACAGCAAAAATTAATTAATTAATAATAATTTTTAAAATTAACCACTTAAAAAAAAAAAGTGTGAGAATTGAGAACCATCCGAATCATAGAAATGTTAAACTGTACTTGGAGCTTCATTTGATAATTGAACTCAAGCAACATTAGAAAAAACTTTTTTTTCTTCTATTGCTTCAGATTTTATAATAAAAATGTTATCATGACCATAAAATAAAATAAATATTATTATCATAAAATAATAAAATAAAATTGCCAGGTTGCAATTTTTTTATTCTTGGGTCTACAGCAGCACTACCAATGTATCAAATGTAAAAAGGAAGAAATAAGAGTATTAAAAGTAAAATATTTTCAATAATTTACTCAATAACACCTCCACACTCTGAAATGATATTTTGGTACCAATTGTGAATTTCGTTTCACTTCTCTTCACTTTGCCCACATTCACCTTGCTCTAATTTGCCTTCAGCAGCTGCTAATGTAATTCAAGTACATCCATCTTCTGAACACGATCAGCAGTGTAGAGCTGGGTCACAGCTAACATGACATCAATGGCTGACGGACTGACTGCATTTCACTACCTCACTGATGTTGATCATGTCTTGCCGTATGATGTAAAGTCTGGTTCATAGATTACTGATGAGATTACTCAGGAACATGGATGGATGTCTGTGGGAAGTTCAACTATCAGAGACATAGAGAGGAGGGACAACACCATTACTCTGAAGACCTGGAAGTTGATGACACATAGATGAAAATTATTTGTTCAAGTTTTTTCTAAAGTTGAAGACCTGTTTTATTTCAAAATTGGTACTTCACCAAATTGTACTGATATGTTTTACCTGTTTAGATATATATATAAGTCCCAAAGTACATAAGCAACACAACAGATATTTGTTTTAGGTATGATATTACTATTTTGAAGGTCAGTCCATTTATAAGAAAGTTTTTTTTAACTTGTACATTTATAAGACACAGCTGAGCTGAATTCTTTATCACTGCACATTCTAATAAGAATTCCACTGCTGCCTATTTCCCACTGAGTTTAAAATGAATAGTCTTTTGTTATGATAAAATGCTCTTGATTCTCTGTAGAAAAGGATGGTACAATTTTATGGCAATGTAATTTATGTTAACAACATAGATGAGCCTATAACTGCTCTCCCATTAACGTTGTTTTTCTCTGTTCACCATTTTCTAAAAAGTCCACCTTTAAACTTGGAATATTTCATACTTGTCTCCAAACAAAATGTGTCTCTTTTTATAAAATTTCATTTATGTCAGCAGAGCTGTTACTCTGGGTAAGAAAATGGGGAGAAGAAAGTAATTTCTATTTTCCCCTAAAGGCATTTTATTCATGAGCAAAGTCTACATGGCAAAATCTTATTTCTTCTACAAGTTTGTTCATGAGGATAAATGTTACTCCACTTATAAGAAATAGCATGTGATAGTAAAAGTGCTGGCTAACTTAGTTCAAGATAAAAACATCCAATTGAAGTAAAGTAGGGTTTTCTTTTTCTTAATGTAAATAATTCAAAAGTCACTTATGTAAAATAAATTAACTATAAAAATGTAAAATAATTTTACTTTACCTATGGTATTTAAGTATATAACACTAACAATAAAATAGATTTAGAAAATATTTTTAATAGATTTGGAAAAATAAGGATTTATATATGTACATATATACAATCATATATATAATCTATGAGGATAGAAAGAAAATAATTTTACTTGCTTTTAAAGTGATAGAATTAATTTAACATATAATATAATTAGAGGAGGCAGTTGAGAGGTGACTGGGTGAATGAAATATATTTAGTGACCAAGATAGCCTTAACATTCTTCTCAGGTTGACTAAACTTTAGATAATTTTTTTCCTCACTATGGGCCCCTGACCTCCCAGTTCTTATAGCACTGGCACTAGATGACTTGCCATTGCAATTTTTTTCCTCTGCCTCTCTTTGAAATGTATATAAATCTCTTCTTGCCAGGTTTAGGACCCAAGAAATGTCTTTCTTTAGGACCTAGGAGCCATCCCTTTGAAAGGTAATCCTAGAGAAAGATAGAGCCCCTATATCCCAGTCTCTGTGGGAGGTATGAGCCTAACTTCCCTGGGTGCCAAGTAACAAACACAGGTGGCCTAACCTAGAGAGAAGCATTTGCAAACTCAGAAATAACTCAGAGTGCCTTTCTGTTTCACTGGAGTTGAATTGCGACCGTCTTGAGTGTCTTCCTTGCCTATTTAGCTTTGTCTGGTAAAAATTTTCTTTGACATTAGCCATATGGGAGATTCAGAGAGAAGCAGTATTTTTTTTTTCCTTCTATGGTAGTGAGTGTGTGGGAGGGTTATTTGATATAAGAAATTTAATCTGACCATTCAGTTAGAGAGGGATTGTGGTAGATTAATTGCAAAACTTCCCACAATTATTTATCCCTATGCCAATGTCCTTCCTAATGTGAATTTGCAGCTTCCCACTGAAGAAGAAAAGTCCAGTTCCATATTCCCTGAGGCTTGTGATCTTGCATTTGCCAAGGGAATGTGGTAGAAGTGATCTTTTGCAAGTTTTGAGCCTAGGTCTTAAGAGACAACCACATTGTCTTGGAACCAGGACGCTGCCATGGAAAGTAGCCAAAATAGTCTGGCGAAAGATGAGATACCATTTGAAAGAGAGCTCATTTTCCCCATTCTTGGCTTCCTATAGAGTCTAGAGCAGCCTTTTCCCAAACAAGTGACAAGGACCAGCCAAGACAAACAGAGCAAAAGCTACCTGACCCACAATGGCCATGAATGCCTGGGTGAAACCAGATGAGGCCAGAAGACTATTTTAAAATCAGCATCCAAGTATTTTTTTAACTTGAAAAATTGATCTTGCACTTTGTAAAAAAAAGTGTGAAATAAGTGTGACCTGGCATACACACGATTTTATTTTAGTTAGTGGTTCAGTTCCAGGAATTGTTATTTTCTATTTAAATATGCTTATGAGATAAAAGGGTAAAGGGAGCGTTTTAGTCACCTTTGTCAGAGTATTATTTAAAGCGTTATGTATTCTCTTGGTTAGGCAACTTTTAAATTTTCCTAAATAAGAGATTAGAGGAGAGAAAAATATTGAGTGTGTGTGTGTGTGTGTGTGTGTGTTGTGTGTGTGTCTGCATATGTCCATATGTCTGTAAAATAAGTTGCAGGTCAACTGCGTAGAAGACTTGAAATTATGTTTGCACAAGTGTCTCTTTCTATGTTCCCAGCCTCCTTAGCAAGTTTTCCTAAGAGCAGTATTGTGAAATATTAATTAGTTAATTAGGCATTCTAGATGACTAAATAACATAATATTTCCATTGAATTTTTCTGGTTTAATTAACTTCATATTTGGAAAAATGTTTTGATTTAATATAAAATTTGGAATCATTCTACCTACAAATTAATGTTCAAATAGAACAGGAAGATGGTGTTCAAATAGCATAAAAAGGGTAATAAAAATACAATTGAGTTGGAAATATTTTATGTATAATGTTCAGTGTATTAAAAGACGATTTATTGCAGTTTTTAATTACAACCAGAAAAGTATATTGTTCTTGCACCTGGCACATGGAGTGTATAACAGCTGTCCCTACAGTGTCCTTGTTTTATAATTGGTGCCATCCTGGCTGCTTTTAAATATAAAGTATTTGTTTGGAATTTAAAACTATTTAAAATTTAATAACTACCCCTAATTATTACTATTAAGAAAATATTTCATTCATTATTATTGTTATTTATTATTACAAATTTTAATGAAAATGTTTTATTATATATGCGTGTGTTTGTGTGGTATTTAATACATGTATTTAAAACATGATGAAGTTATTGGGAGGATTGAGAAATAATAAAACTTTCTCAATTCATGCATTCTTAGTGTGGTACAGATTCAGGTGATGCTGTACATATTCAATAAAAGATTTAATTTAATAGACTTGCTGTGTAAAAAAAGTAAATTATTATAATGTTATAAAATAACATAGACAAAAATGTAATAATTAAATGTTTCTAAAATGGTTATAGATTGATAATAAACACAAATACCTAATTGATAATATAATTAAAATCATAGTCAATTGAATGTCAAATGGTTTACGTAAAGTGTTATAAAGTATGTATTGTGCAGACTGATAAGTATTTAGAGAAACTGTCAAAGGCAAAAAGTCACATTAATCTCTTTATTATTTATAAAAATGTTGGCCAATACTGTTATTTAACTCTTTCTTGGGTATAGAACTTGCCTTCTTATCAAGCTGGTAAACAGCAGCACCATCAGTATGAGTAATTACATTTCTTTTAACACGAACATATTTGTCCACCAAGCAATAAACAGAGATTCAGCTCTTAAAGTTAGTTTAACAAATCAGAGTACTCGGCAAAGAGTAGTACAATTGAGACACATTTCTATTTTCATTTTTAAGGAAAACTGAAAATAACATTTATCAGAAGTTAGTTTCAACAGCTTTAGCTAAGAAAAACCAAAATATCAAAGCTCCTTAGGGTGTATATAGTAAAACATTATGTTACACATAATATTATATCCTAGACACAGGCAGTGACAATTGTTATGTTATACTTTGGCTTTCCTATGACTTCACCATTGGTTATAAGAGGAAATCCAAACTGCAAAACAAAAATCTGTACTGGTTTTCAAAAATTTTTTTCTATTACTTCAACTTAGGCAACTCTTATAATAACATCACTCTTATCCATATTGTTCATCTCTTTTTTTTAAATTTGTGTTTCTTAAGTTGGGAAGGAAAGTAGGAAGTCACTCATGTTGCTCTTTTTATTTCTTTCTTTTTCAATGAATCTGATTTTTTTTAAGGGAAGGTAACAAAATCCCCAGAGCTCCCATTTTGCAGTGCTTTCTTCCATTTTTCTCATCAATTGGAAAAAAACACAAGTTACTATAGATTGCAATAGTTGGTCCAAAAGGCTTAAAGCATAGTGACTAACTTAAATTTTAGACAGGTGGAAGAGGCAACTCAACCACAAGTCTGGAAACTCAAAACTCCTGCCAAGTTGCCATGGAGTCAATATGCCAACTGCTGAATGCATGTGAAGACAGGATAAGGTAAAGATAAATAACACCTTATCATAATTCTCATTTTCTAAAGATAATCCTTAAGAAACTCTTTGCACCTTAGAACAAATATATTTCATTTCATAGAAGAATTAAAACTACATTATGTACAGATTGCCAACAAACACATGAAAGGATGCTCAACATCACTAATCATTAGAGAAATGCAAATCAAAACTACAATGAGGTATCACCTCACACCGGTCAGAATGGCCATCATCAAAAAATCTACAAACAATAAATGCTGAAGTGAGTGTGGAGAAAAGGGAACCCTCTTGCACTGTTGGTGGGAACGCCAATTGATACAGCCACTATGGAGAACAGTACGGAGGTTCCTTAAAAAACTGAAAATAGAACTACCATATGACCCAGCAATCCCACTACTGGGCATATACACTGAGAAAACCGTAATTCAAAGAGTCATGTACCACAATGTTCATTGCAGCTCTATTTACAATAGCCAGGACATGGAAGCAACCTAAGTATCCAACAACAGATGAATGGATAAAGAAGATGTGGCACATATATACAATGGAATATTACTCAGCCATAAAAAGAAACGAAATTGAGTTATTTGTAGTGAGGTGGGTGGACCTAGAATCTGTCATACAGAGTGAAGTCAGAAAGAGAAAAACAAATGTCATATGCTAACACATATATATGGAATCTAAAAAAAAAAAGGTTCTGAAGAACCTGGGGACAGGACAGGAATAAAGATGCAGTCGTAGAGAATGGACTTGAGGACACAGGGAGGGGGAAGGGTAAGATGGGACAAAATGAGAGAGTGGCATGGACATATACACACTACCAAATGTAAAATAGATAGCTAGTGGAAAGCAGCTGCATAGCACAGGGAGATCAACTCCGTGCTTTGTGTCCACCTAGACAGGTGGGATAGGGAGGGTGGGAGGAAGACACAAGAGGGAGGAGATATGAGGGTATATGTATATGTATGGCTGATTCACTTTGTGATACAGCAGAAACCAAAACACCATTGTAAAGCAATTATACTCCAATAAAGATGTTAAAAAAAACTCTACATTATGATTATTTTAGTATAAATTATATTATTATTAGTTGTAGAGGACTACAGTTACACAAATGGTAGATATTTTTTATAGTCCATGGAGCTCTGCCAGTTTTTCTTTCAGCCTATTTTCTCTCCTTCTTAGATTGGACAATTTTTTTTTTTTCTATATTTCAGGTCACTGGTCTGTTATTCTCTCCCCTGCATCTGATGTTGAGTCTATCCACTGAGGATTATTTTCCTACAGTATTTTTCAGTTTTAAAATTTCCATTGGATTCTTCATTATTATATCTTTTATTTCTCTGTTGAGACTTTCAATTTCTTTGCTAAGATTTTAAAGTGTATTTCATTTATGTTTGTAATTGCTCATGAGAGTATTTTTATGGTAGCTGATTTACAGTCTTTGTCAGATAATTCTAACCTCTTCCATCTCAGTGTTTGCATCTATTGATTTTCTTCTTTTTTTCACTCACTTTGAGGTCTTCCTGATTGTTGCTATAACAACTGATTGAAGACTGAGACCTGGGCACTCTGGGTATCATTTTAGGAGTGCTTGGATCTTACTTAACACCTTCTGTTTTAGCTGACCTGCTTTGACAGCACTGAGGCAGGAGGAGCGTTGCCAGCTCATTTCAGCCACCTCACTTCTGCCAGATATCCATGTACCCCTCTTGGCCTACTTTTTCTCCCTGTCTTTCAGAAAAAGTCTTTTAGTTATTATTAATTTTTAAAAATAAATGTAATCTCTAGAATTTTTTGTTGTACTTATGGGGGAGAATAGGGAATAGAGCATCTTTCTAAAGTTGGAAGTCTTCCTTGTTTCTTTTTCACAACAGAGGCAGCACAGGACTTTGCAGGACCAGAGACTGGACATTAGGAGAGAGATTCTGTCATTTGGGCTATAAGATAATAAATAAAAAGCATTGCCCCATCTCCCGGCAGGATCAGGGTCTAGGGTTGAACACTTTTTATAGCATGGCAGAATGGTCTCCTTCATTGTTCTGCAATCTCAGCATTCTTATTGGGGTAACACTATCATCATCCCTGGCAAGACCGGATTGATTGCCTTAAGCACTAAACAGTATCCTATTTCCTTGGTGCAATTTTAGTTCCCCAGTGCTCCTGCTCTATAGAAGGCTAACTGTTTGGCTGGGAGGTCTTGTGCAACTTCACATTCTCTAATTTCTCTTTGTTATATAGTTAGGTCTCCTTCTGTGTCTTAGCTTGTTTATTTTCAAATCCAGCTCATGCCTCAATGGTGGACAGGGTGAAGTGAAAAAAATTAGCCCACAGTGAGTCTAAAAATCAGGAATTAGTTCAAAATCATTAAATAATTATTTAGTAAAAATAAATACAAATAATGAATCTCAATTTCAGGCTCTTTACTGAGTAATCTTTGCTCTGTTTTCACCACTGCCGTGGTAAAGACTTTAGTGAATCTAAATTATGGTCTCCTCGCTCTCCATGTTCAGTTCTTCCTTCCCCACCTCCCATCCTTGCCTTTTCACTTTTATGAGCATTACTCTGCAATAAGCTTTTCACACTGCTAAATTTGTGTCAGTATCTGTTTCCCAAAGAACCCGACTATACATGGTTTTTGTACTAATAATATACAAAATATAACTTGAGGGAAAGGCACTAATACAGGAAAATTCTGTATTCTATAGAAATGAAAAAAAAATCAAGAAGATACGACATGCCCCTTTATGTACTTACGAACCTAGTTTCAAAATATACAAAACATGTATCTTTACAAAAGTTGATATTGCCAAATTCAGTGTCAAAGTAGGAGATATTTATTCATTATTTAGAAATATTTTAAGTTAAAGAATATCCATACATTTGACTTCAGTGATAATATTTTAATTGTAAAAGAAATGCAGAATACTTTAATAAATAATATGTTGCAACTTTAGTTCTATATTTCTGAAATCTGACAATGCTTTATGGCAAAAAGTATTAAATTATCATTAAGTTTTTGCATTTGAAATGATTTTCATGATCTCTTCTCAACCAGAAGTGTTGTCAAACTATTTATACACACACACACACTCACATATACACACACACATATATACGAATTACCAATTTTATTTTTATGTTGAGTGGTTGAACATAAGTACACGTATTTGTATATTAATTAACTAATTATAATTAAAGAATGATAGTTGTCAGGAGACCTACATCATTCTGTTTTGCCACTCTGGCTTCATTTGTTTTTCATCTTAAACAAATGTTAGAAATAAATTTATACTTTTAAAATGGAAAAGAAAAAAAGTGATAAAAAAGTCAATTAATTTTGCTTATATAATTAAGCTACCAGACTGTCAAACTTTTGTAGTTCTAGAGAGTAACAAAATTCTCGAAATAACATTTCTCTTTTTACCCTGGTATAATTAATTGTTTCTCTTTGCCTCACTTATAGTCACCATGTTATATATTAGATCCTCAGATTTCATTCATCTGATAACTGAATATTTGTGCCCTTTCACCAATGTTTTACCAGAAAGTTCTTATTACTTCATTACCTGGTTTGTGGTAGAAATTAGCTAGTGAAATCAGGAGAGTTTTGCAATTGTTTCTTTTCTTATGCCATTGAACATGAGTGACAACTTAATGTGTTATTTGATTTTCTTTAAGCCAGGGTTCTCTGATGTACTACAGACTTTTCTATCAGGCAAAGCTTTTGGAACCCTTCTCAGAAGAATATTTTAAAAGAATAAAGTATGGAAAAGGCATGAGAAACCAGCAATATTAAAATATAGTTGTTGAAATATTAATAAACCATCAAGTTACAACATAATAGTAGTATTTTTGCTTTTTATGTTTCTTTGTTAAAGTATTAAAGCATTACATAACAAGTTCTATATGTCCTAATTTTAAGGCAGTGATGACCATAAACAGAATATTGTGACTTTCCAATAATTATAATGTGAACTGAAAATATCTCTTATTTCTAACATTCATAAAGGCACAGATATATTTATATCACTGGGTTTATTGCTGTGGTAGGTAGCCTCTAAAATGTTCCCCCACGATCCCATCTCTTGGTATTCATATCCTTGTGTAATCTCCTCTTGAGCATGGGTTGGACTGAGTAATTTGTTTCTAACAAATAGAATACAGCAGATGTTCTGGGATACCTCTTCCACTATTAGGTTATAAAAAGACCATAGTTTCTTCTTAGTTGATCTCTTACACTCTTTGATGTGCTCTCTCTTGCTCTTTCTTGGATTGCTTGCATTAGGGGAAGTTAGGCACCATGTCATGAGGTACCCCAAGCAGACACACCATGACTAAGTTTAGAAGTCTACCTTTTGAAGCTTGCCAATAGGCAAGTGAGTGAGCTTAAAAGGAGATACTCCCATAGTTAAGCATTGAGATGCTGACAGCCCAGGCTCATACCCGAGCCTGAAACACTCAGCTAAGCCACACCTAGATTCCTGATTAACAATTTTAATTGTTATGCAGCAACAGCTAAGTAATTCAGTTGCTTATATCCTAATTAAAAGAAATGCTAAACATCAATTGCAGATAATAAAAGTAGAGATGTATGTTCACAGACCTCTGATAAATGTGCACACATCCCTTTGGACTCCCAATTAAGAATTCCTGTTTTAGGCCTAATCATTAGGAATGAAATAATTTCACCCATTTAAACCAGAGGAAGACAAATGTGAACAATATAACCATCTTTAAATACTTTAACTTCTACAAAATAAATTAAGCAATTCACACAATGTCAGAGGTAACTCAGATGGATTTGATGAAGGTTCGTCCTCCATTAAACGGAAATTCTTTCAACAGAACTTAATGAAAAATACTTCCTCTTTTTGCAACAAACTCAGCCAATTAAGTTGGTTACCAAAAATGGGCAAAATTTTTGAGGAGAAGCACCCAAAACATACATAAGTTAAGAGATTACAGAAATAACTGATACGATCAGCTTAAAGACACAACTCAGGCAAAGAAGCTAGGAATCAGATATTTTTCACAGAAGAAATATATACGATTAAAAACTTATCAGTTTTAAAAATATTTTAGTTAAGCCCAGATTTGGTAGCTTCCAATGCTGAGGGAAAATGAGAGGAGGCCACGATAGGAATTCCATTCCTCTCACGATAATAATGAAAACAAATTTGTTTGAAGAGAAACTATGCTGCAAATATTCAAATCAAAAAATAAAATTTTGGGCTTCCCTGGTGGCGCAGTGGTTGAGAGTCCGCCTGCCGATGCAGGGGACACGGGTTCGTGCCCCAGTCCGGGAAGATCCCACATGCCGCGGAGCAGCTGGGCCCCGTGAGCCATGGCCGCTGAGCCTGCGCGTCCGGAGCCTGTGCTCCTCAACGGGAGAGGCCAAAACAGTGAGAGGCCCGCGTACCGCAAAAAAAAAAAAAAAAAAAAAAAAAAAATTTAATTATTTATATTAATGGAGAGAAAATCTTGAAGATATCTCTGTGGGAGTTTAAAAATCAATTTGAATTCACAGAAAAGAAATTAAATAGGTTTGCAAATCATGATCAAAACATCTCAATTTCTTCTTTTTTTTAAGGACTAGTTGACATGATCTAAAAAAGGACAATGTATAAATTACATACAAGTTACACAAACAAGGATGCAGTACTTAACTTTGTATCTCCAGTCCTACCTGCCCAGTGGTATGCCAGGCAAAATATAAAGTGCAATCAATTTACCCATATACTATAGCTAAACCTGGCTTTGACACTGAGAAATTCATTAGACAAGATTTCCATTAAAAATAATAGCTTACATTTTTAAGTAATATGTTCCATTTAAGAAAATCTTGAGTGCCCCAAGACAAAACTTCCTGTCATAATCAAGAAAATGATATACAGCAATCCAAGAAAGAAAAATCCAATATTTGCTCTTGTTGAACAACCAACCACATGACCACAGAGGGGGAATCCTGCTTTGTTTTTCACTCACCTTTTGAAATGTAGCTTAGAAAATCATCCTGATAAGAATCCTATTTTGTGAGTGGCCTATAGCATCTTTTCTGGAAATGATGATCTTTCTGATATCAAGTAGTACAGTTTCTTAGGCACAGAAGTTAAATATGTGTAAGAGGTAGTTCATTGTTAGTGTCAAAATAAATTAATGTGTCATATACATAATGTAATAGTAAACACATGAGCCATTAAGAAATATTATAAGGTTTTTAGATTTTGAGGATTTTTTTTCAAAATATTTCCATTTAAGTCTAAAATTTGATAATTTAAAATAATTTTATTGAGTGGAACTATTCTAAAGAAAGATTGGTTAGAACTAAACCTCATGGATGCTTTTAGAAGGCAAATAAATAAGCAATATAACATTATTAATGAGTTATAAAATATTTATGTTTAGATATTGCCTCACTTATAAGTGAGACATTTTTAAAAAACTTTTTGTTATTGTTATTGATGGGCAAAAGAAAAAAAAACAAAACAAATGAAAAAGAAAAAAGGAAAAGAAACCTTTGTAAGTCTGTTTATAATGATCATTTTCCTGGCACCATGTTAAATTTAAAGTATGCACTATTAAACATATACGAAGTTTTAACTGCCTTTAAACTATCTGAAATGACAAAACTTATAAACTATAGACTATAATTGTAATAATACAGTTGCTTAGTTTCATAATTGAAAGTTAAACTGCATGCATAGTCTGGTTCGCAAAATGTCAGCCCGGTAGCTATTATGATTTTGCTTACCTTGACAACAGAAGCAAAATATTCAAAGTTATAATTGAAAAAAATAATGCAATAATCCAATGATTCTAGATATATAGCACATTTGAAATTTCAACTAATTTAAAAATAAGTCCTACATATACTCTGAAAATATGTTCTCACTGTAATTTTCTCTTTTTCATTTCAAAGCTATTTACATTTATTCATACATAGGCACAAAGACACGGACCAACATACATCCAAATCATGCCCTAAGCATTGTTGAAACATGCACATAGAGGATCTTGAAAAAGGCTTTTTGGAGCATTTCAACAAAACCCACATTCAACTGAGAAGAGTGAAAAAACAATGGAAAAAGATGAAAAATAATTAGCAAGCAATGAGGTTTCTGCACACAAGTACATAACATTATACAATATACACTTGAGGTTTTAGAACTATGCTTTTAAATATCCATCTTCTGAGAAAAATGCTATGTGATAAACAGTAACAATAATATTTCTTTTCTTGAGAGCCCAAACTATTCTCGATATTAAAACCAGAAGGTAGAAAATTTCTCCTTTGAGTTTTTTGGAAAAATAAAATTGTATAGTGCCCTGAATTACGTGTCCAACTACATTCTTACAGTAAATAATCTTCAGGGGGGGATTTCTATAATATTTCTTTCTTTTTTTTTTTTTTTTTTTTTGCGGTACGCTGGCCTCTCACTGTTGTGTCCTCTCCCGTTGCGGAGCGCAGGCTCAGCGGCCATGGCTCACGGGCCCAGCTGCTCCGTGGCATGTGGGATCCTCCCGGACCGGGGCACGAACCCGTGTCCCCTGCATCGGCAGGCGGACTCTCAACCACTGCACCACCAGGGAAGCCCTATAATATTTCTTAATTTGAACTTGCCTTTTACTTTAATATCTCTGTTTCTTGAATATACCAAATTCATTGCTAACTTATCCAAGCAGATGTTATGCCCTTCAAATTGTTATATTTTGGCTTGTGGCCATATTATTAGCTCTTTCTTGTCATTCAAATTTCTAGTTCTGCTTACTACCTTGTAAGGGTTTGCAGACCATGGAGCAGGGACGGAGAAGCCAGGCAGAACCTGGTGGATTCCCTGAGTAGTGGAGACTGAGCTGAAAGTGCAAAGTGACCGAGGCAGTTATTATCAAGAAAGAATATCAGAGAGAAGAAAGCCACATAGAGGAAGAGAGAAATCCAGAAATATGCAAAGGATCTCCCATGAGTCTTCAACTGAAACTCTGCCCAGCACATGCTGTAAGGAATTTACTTGAGAACAGAAAAAGAGCTACCCAAAGGCCAGTGCCTGGCATTCACATAGGGCTGGGAATGGTGTCTGGTCCCACTTGCCTGGCTGGAAAACCTCATTGTTCACTGGGCATATAGTAGAGTGTAAATAATGACCTTGCCTCTATAACAAGAAATTAATAAGCCCTAGAAAGTTAAAGAAAATACAACAGAAAAATAGGATATCAGATGGCAATCTGGATCCACACAAAGAAATAAAGAACTTCAAGAATAGTAACCAGTTGGATAAAAATATTTATGGTCCCTGACTGATAATGGTTCCATTTATGATTTTTTGACTTTACAATGTTGCAAAAGCATTACACGTTCAGGAGAAACCATATTTTGAATGTCGATCCTTTCCTGGGTTAGCAATATGCTGTTAGATATCTCTCCTAATGCTGGAGAGCAGCAGCGAGCATAGCCCTCAGTCAGCCACGCATTCAGGGGGGTAAACAACCGATACACTATTCTGTACCCAGACAACCATTCTGTTTTTCACTTTCAGTACAGAACTCAATAAATTACATGAGATGTTCAATACTTTATTATAAAATAGGTTTTGTGTTAGATGATTCTGCCCAACTGTTGGCAAATTAAGTGTTCTGAGCACATTTAAGGTAGGCGGTAGGCGAGACTAACCTATGACGTTCCTTAGGTTAGGTGTAGCAAATGCATTTTTCATGTACGATATTTTCAATTGAATGATAGGTTTATCAAGATGTAACAACATCATAAGTCGAGGAAGATCTGAGTAAGATTTTTTATTATTATTTAAATCTATTAAAAGATAATTGAATATTTAAATAAAAATAACAATATAGTGAGTGTTTTTGTAACATTTCTCCTCTTTGGGCTTACTTGTGTCTGATCCCATGTGTATCATGTTCACTTTATGACAGATCATTGTGGGACCACTAAACTACGATTTAGTAGCTGTGATAAGACCCAGTTCACTATGGCCTGGGCTGGCTGCAAGATTACTTGATATCCATGGTCAGGGTCCCCATCTCTGCCAGAGCTCAGAAGCACATAGGGAGCTGTTTTTCCAGTGGTGTATAATTAGCTGTTGCAGGTAGCAGGAGCTTACCTCAAAATATTGCTGGTATCCCTCTTCTAAGGATTGCCATAAAATCCCTGTGTCTTCTGCCATTTTAGCCCTGTGGCCTTGGCATGCATATGACAACTTTCCTGATTAGACTCAAATGAAAGCTACCAGATTTTTTTGTTAATCATAGACAGGCTAAGTGTAGAATATACTATATTCAGGTTCGAAAGAGGCATTTTCGTTTTTTCCTAATGACAGCAGGTATAAGATGTAATAATTTGTACTTTGCAAGGATTGTCCCAGTATTCCCATTTTTAATAGATCATCCCCCAAAACATTCACTGATGTGATAGGCACCTAAGCCTTTTTTGTTTTTTATATCCTATTCTCTAGCGCATATGTGTTTTACCAAATGCTCAAATTGTCTTGACACTTCTTTTAATCCAGTACAATTAACATTTTGGAGTCATTATAGTTGATGAACTATTGATGATATGTTGTGATGTTCTGTGTAATATCTAAATATTTCATGTCCCTTCAGAATACATGAGAGGAGATGGGACAAGTTAAATAAAAGCCTCGTGGAAAGACTATAAATATATACTGTTACATAAAACATGTGAATGTGAATTATTTCTGGCCTTCTGATGGAGATAGAAAACATATCTGATGGATCAAAGGACACACACTGTATCTGAGTCTGTGTTGATCTAAAAAAGATACCACGTAGGGCACACAATTACAAATAGGGCTACTACACTATTGAGTTTACAATAGTCTGCTGTCATCTCCAAGAAACAATTTTCTTCCTCCCTTCCATCCTCCCTCCCTCCCTCTCTCTCTCTTTCCCTTTCCTTTTGTCCTTCCTTCTTTCCTTCCTTCCTTCCTCCCTCCCTCTTTTTCTTTCTTCCTTTCTTCTTTCTTTCTTTCTTTCTTTTCTTAGTACCTTCTAGACTCAGGACTAGTTGGCTAATTCGCTACCTGGCTAATATGCTTAGTGAAGTTGCTAAGAATCTGGTCTTTCTGAGTCTAATCTCTATTGGATGTTATTGTTGTAATTAGTTTTGTTTACTTTGTTTCTCTATTGGATGTTATTGTTGTAATTAGTTTTGTTTACTTTGTTTCTATTGGATGTTATTGTTGTAATTATTGTATGTTATTGTTGTAATTAGTTTTGTTTACTTTGTTTCTCCCTACTAGATATTTTAGGTTGGATTTACATCCTGAAGCATTTAAAAATATTATATTCTATTAGGTAACTTTATTATAGAAATTAATATTATCTACCCTCTCCGCTTTTTTCTACTCTTCTTAGTAACTAATATATACATTGTTAATGTTAATTAGTAGTATGTATATTCATGTTTCTAACGTTGCAAGACACACTTCCATGGAAACCCTTTTAAATCTTTGCATTCATTAGTTACTGCTCTGGATATTATCATTCTGGGTTTTACAGAAAAAGTTTGTTACAGCACACTGTTTTATTTCTCCATTACAATTGCTTCCAGACTTGTACTCTGATTAGTATTCATTTGTAGACATCTCAGATTCCTCTGCTTGCTCCTTAATATATGCAGTTTAAAAGTTTTTCTTTGCAGGCAAGGAGGGAATATAAATTACAAATACTTAAAGGCTTCACTTCAAGAAAACTTTACAAGAAAAGTTCAGAAAACAAAGCATTTCCTATTGAGAGGAGTTTTCAAGGAGTAGTTGTGTATTGGAGAAAGATGAGGATATTTGACAACTTAGCAACTTCTAATCATGTTTTTGTTCATGAAGTTATATTGTATTAAATGAGTCCAGATCTTCCACACTTTCACATTCCAGTATAAATTCAAACATTCTCTATGGAGGAATACAAATTGATTTGGGGTTATTCATATATGCTTCCTACATTCGTGCAAATAATTGAGAAATAAATTTCATGTTATGGAGTTAATTAACATTGCAAGTCATTTTATTAACACTATGGAGTTTTTGGAGGAAACAGAATATGTTGTCTAACTCAAGTCAATTTACCCTATAATTTGGGAATAAAGATGTAGATGTACACAGGAATTCAAAAACAGGAAATACTTTTTGTAACATAATTTCAATAAAAATTAGAATTTGAGACAAATCATACTCTAAAAGACATTTACATAGGAAGCCAAAGGAATTTACAAACAAGAAATTCATCTTGTAACTTTATTTTTTAATAGAAAGCCTGGCTCTTTGTGAATATTTTAATTAGGATTTTGCTTGAAATGAACCTAAAATACATGATGGAATTAGATTTTAATTTAAAATTAAGTTGTATTTGCATAAATTGTCTGTTTTCTATGCTAAGCCTGGAAACAGAGAGATAAAGAAGCTTCTGACTTATGATGTGTCAATAATCTAATTTTCAAATGATATTTTTTTGTCATTCGCTGAATGACACTGAAAGCAGGACTTAGGACTGTGTCTTGAGAATAATAAATTAAATATTTCTATTAATCCTGAAAACATATTTGTAATATTTGTATTTAAATTATAGATACTTGTGGGAATTTCACATTATCTGTACTGGAAAATTTTACTGTGATATTTCAGTCTATTAGGATACAGAAAAAGGGATACATTTTGTACAGGTACTATCATAATCCGATAATTACATAATTCAATGTAATGCCTAGGCTTTACAATCCCATGTGAATTTTTTATTCTATTATAACATGAAATAGCATGGAACTGTACTCATTAGAGGGACATTAAATTAATATAGTATTAAATCTGATAATTCACTTGTATCTTCATCAATACAGCTAAATTAGATTAGATGTTTATTTCATTTATTTCTGTTATATGTGGACCAAGTGTTTAAATAGTTAAGTGATACTAAGACCTGGAACATTTTGAAGTAGAAAAAATTACAACTTGACCTGATTGCTAATTTTTTTTTTTTTTTTTTTGCGGTACACGGGCCTCTCACTGCTGTGGCCTCTCCCCTAGTGGAGCACAGGCTCCGGACATGCAGGCTCAGCGGCCATGGCTCACGGGCCCAGCCGCTCCGCGGCATGTGGGATCTTACCGGACCGGGGGCACGAACCCATGTCCCCTGCATCGGCAGGCAGACTCTCAACCACTGCGCCACCAGGGAAGCCCCGATTGCTAATATTTTTAATCTGAGTGTCTAGTTATAGAGAAAAAAGGTTTGTTACTTAACAATTTAAATGAATAATTGCATGAGAGAGAGAGGTTTTCAGAAACAATATATTTTTAAGAGAATATGTAACTTTAACTGTTTTTTCCAAAGTTTACCAGTATGCAATTTGCATTCTAATGTCATTTTAATATAACTTAACATTGAAAAATAATAAAAATCTTGAAAGGGAATTAACATTTTAAAATTATTCCAGGGATTTCTGTTATAAGTTAACCTCATTATTTCTTTTTATTTAAAGCCAACAGCAGAATCAAATGCAAGTTGCTCTCTTAGTAAATAATATGTCTTTCTCCAATCCAGAAGTCAGATATTTGCATTACGTGTATTTATATGTGTGATGTGTGTGTAAACACTATGTATATATTGACGCTTTTCAATTTCAACCTCAGAGATCATATCTGACCCAGAGGTGGTCTGGTCTGCTGTGTATATATATAATATATATATATATATATATATATCAGTGTGTATATATGTGTATACAGATGCATATATTTGTGTATATCAATATGATTATGTGTCCATGTATGTACATATAAATATATATTTATGATCCATATCTATCAATCTATTTCCCTATATGTGCACACAGATAATATATGAATATATATGATTTTATCATATGAGGTTTAACAATATACAATCCTATGATACAATACAATCTTAAGTATTACCTGGTATATATATTTTAAATGATTTTTAAGTACATTAAAAAGATGCAAAGTATAGCAGTTATAATTTCTCTCCTAGAAGTAAAAGAAACACCAAACTGAAAGATTCAGTCAGCCCAATTATTAAAAATACTGCTCAGTTATTAAAAATACCATGACGAAAACAATAGTGGTCCTTAGACATTGTAATTTTTTAAGTAAAAAATCAGATTACAACCTATTTATATAAATAACCATTTGAAGAAAATATTGCCTACTTTTATGTTTTTATTTGCAAATATTTTTTCCAAAATGGCTTGCTTTTGAAAAATGAACAACATATATCATTAATAAGCAAGTAAAGATGTAATACTATAGTCCACATGCAAGAAAAACTCACTATAGCCAAAGGAGGTTTTCCATTTAAAGATTATAGGATTGTGTTTAGAAACAGCAATTTAGTGTAATATATTCCATGAATACGTAATTTTCACCAGGTCAGCCCATTCTTTTTTATTCTCTGTACAATGCCCAAATGTGCTCTTTGCTTTCTGTTTTGCATCAAAGACAAATTACATCCTTGCTGTACTCGGAAATACAAGAATATAATGAAACTCAATGTCTTTTAGCTAGGCATCAGATTACAAAGATGGGTCACTCCAAACAGCTTTAAAAAACTTTCAGAGCAGATAAATGGCACCCGTTTTGTTTCTTTCTTGACTTGATAGTATGAGAGGTGACGAAATTACAAGAAAGCGTCAACTAGGTGATTTTTAGGAACACCTAAGGAAGTATTTCTCAAACTCTTTTTGTACGCTGCCCATTCATATGGGACAAAAATCTACTAATCTTATTAAGTGATAGAAAAATTTGATTTTCATAAATTAGCATGTTAAAAGTATACACTAAAGATCACCAACGTTTTAAATTTAGGAATTTAGCTAAGTTTCTCCTTTTCATATAACATTGCAGGACTCCTATCTAGTGTGTTTATTCTAAAAATGGATGGAAGTCCCCCCAAAATTTTCTGGGGGACTGAAGCTATTATAAAACTTGCTTTGTGTTCTCATGATTTTATATTGCTGTTACTGTTGCTTTTTGGTTTTTTCTTAAATAAATATTGACTTACATTCATTGTTATCACATCTTTGTCAGATTTTTAGCATGTAGATGTCAATTTCTTAAGTATTTTGATCTCTAGTTTCCTTTTCATTTACGTGAAAAGTGGTCTTTTGACATAAAGATGCCATATCCTTGCGTTACACAGTTACACCACATATTCCAGCCTAATTTTTTACTATGACAAGCTATAAGTTATCTGCTGCTTGTCATTTTGTGCCACAATTCTTTAAATACATGTTAATGTAATTTATAAGAAGCTCTTTTCCTCTTAATGAACTAGGGGTAATTTCTGTTTCTAGGTAACTACTGCCCACTATGCTTAAGCTGGCTGATGTTACCAGTTGGACCTTCATGATTTTGCGCAATTTTCACTCTGATGAGTTCCCAACCCATGCTTTGATAAAGCGAGGTAGATATTCATTTTCCATTGGTCAAGGAATTCTTTCCTAATTAACTTCCAGCTAAAAATAATTTCCATTGCGTAGAGCACTTCATCTATTTTATTCACTGTACCATATTCAAAATAATGATTTTGTAGATGATCTTCAGTCATTTAACTCATTTGACCTTTTTTTGGCACAATATTGGGTTAGGATGAAATTAGTGATTTGTTCTTTTCATATTTCTCAATTATCTATTATAAACTACTATAAACTCCTGTTTTTACACATTCTTTCTTTCTTTTGTTTCCTTCGTAGCCTTAGCAGCATTTTTTTGAAGATATGATTATTTTAAACATATATTTGCTCATTTGTGCCATGTTTCATAACTTAGGTTTTTTGGGGATTGATTTTTAGTAAATAAAATTAAGTTATTGTCTCATAATAATACCAAGATGAATAACATATACAATGTATGAGTACCTTCTATGAACCAAGCACTGTGTTATCTTTATTATAAATATCGACTAATTAAATCTTTAGAGAAAAAAATCAATGACGTGAACTTTAAATTGAATACCTGGAAAGAATCATATTATTGAACTACATGATCAAGTTTGTTTATTTAACATTTATGTAGAATCTGTTATGCATTAGACACTATTTGCTTTACAAATACTAACTCATTTATTCCATATGACAACTATAGGAATTAAGTCATTATTATTACTGTATGTTTTTTTACAGATAAGAAAAATAAAGAACTGAGAAGTCAAAGTTGTCCAAGATCACAAAACTGATATGTGGTCAGCCTGGATCCAAACCTGGACAGGCTTACTGCAGAGTACAGAGTACGATAGGCCCACTCACCCAGGAAGCTATGCAGTCTCTCTTACCTTTGTCCTTATAGAGCATTTGCTAACCACAACTGGCACTGGCTGGTATGTTTCAAAGCAAACAATGGCACCAAAACAGACTCAGAAAGTATATTTGGACACTATAGTTATACAAGTATCTGGAAGACTAGGGAGTCAAAGGTATATTTATATTTTCTGTTACAAATAATTATGACTTCTTCCTAAAAGAGAATAGCCCGTGTTAGACGGTGCAAATGAAAATTACTGTGCCATCACTTAAGAGATTAGAATGATAAAGCTTTAACAAGGATTCAAGCACATTATATGGGAAAAAAAGAAACTAAATTTGCCCTGAAATTAGCCAGCCCTCTCATCTGACTCTAAACTAGAGAGAGCTTGGTCAGATAAGTCTATGAGCTCAAGTATTACATGAAAAGAAAAGCAGCAGCAGAAGGAGGATTCACAGAAAATAAGGAAAGGGAATTTAAGCTGAAGTTGAAGTCCCACAGTTTGGCTGGTAAGTGTCATTCACATGGAACTCTCTCTTAGAGCACATGGAGAGAACCTCTGTCTACTTGAAAGTGTTTCCTATCAAACATTTATTTATGTACTTCTTATCTGGAATTCCTTACGCTTTCTATATAATTTTGTTGGGTGTTGCCTTATATTTTTCTAGTTTTTTTTTTTTTCCTCCCTATTGTTTAATATATTTCAAGGCTTATTTGGAATTCCACCTTAACTCCTCCCATGTTGTCACAGTCTAATTATATGTATTTTTTCCTGCCTGAATTCCTGTAGGAAATGATATGTTTAAATATTCTTTAAACATAAATAATAGTTTATTTATGCATAAATAATGTTATATTTTCTTACATGATGAATTGTTTAGAATAACTGCTTAAATATTTTAATTTGTCTTAAGCTACTTGTATCCTTATATAAACGCTAAATGTATTACCCACAATAGGTTTTCAAGAAATATATATATATAATTTGACAGTGTGATTAGACAAGCAACAGATACTTTAAAAGGTATGATAATGTCTAAACTTCAGGGTTTAGAAAAATAATTTATCATAACAAAGCAATCTTTTTGCCAATAATTTACCGAAAGGTAGGAAACTTTTGGTAGGCAGAATATTAGCCCCCTAAAATGTCCACTTCTTAATGTCAGAACTTGTTGATATGTCAACATATTTGTTTATGATTCTGACTGATACTTCTACGATTCCGACACCAATTCCAATGTGTGAGTTTTTCCCCCCACATCAAGCAAATCTCTGAAACCAACTGGGTGTCCTACAATTTAATTCAAGTCTGAGACTATCTACTTGGAGATAGTGTCAGATTCCACAGGCTTAGGGCTCAGTTCTAGCAGACTGATCCCCTTCTACTTCAGAAGCCAATCTCAAGTCCAGGTTGTGCCTATTCTTCTGACTTGTAGGCTATAGATCAGAGGTTCCAACAACCCTCTCCTTGGATAAAATTTATTTACTAGAGCAGCTCACAGAACTGAGAAACATATTATTTACTAGATTATCAGTTTATTATAAAAAGATATAACAGGAACAGGCAGATGGAAGAGATACATAAAGCTAAGTATTTGGGAAGGGTCTCAGAGTTCTCAGAAACTTGTCTTTTGGGAATTTTATGGAGCCTGAATTACAGAGGTATGATTGGCCATTGGTGGTTGAATTCAATCTCCAACCACTCTCGCCTGGAGAAGGTCCAGGAGTGGGACTGAAAGTTCCCATCCACTAATCACAAGGTTGGTTTCCTTGGCAGGGAACCAGCCCCCAACCTTAAGTTACCTCGGGAATTTCCAAAAGTCACCTTATGTTAACATAACAAAAGATGCCTCCCCCACCCTATCACTTAGGAACTCTAAGAGTTTTAGGAGCTTTGTGCCAGGAACAGGAACAAAGACCAATAACATATACATAATTATATATATATATATATATGTGTTTGTATATATATATATATATATATATATATTTCTTATTAGAAACCAAAACATCACAAGGTCAAAAGATTTTTCCGGGATGATTAAGTTAAGGGCCTTGAGATGCAGATTTAATCCTGGATTATTTAGGTGGGCTCAATCCAATCACATGTATCTCTAAAAACTCAGAACCTTTCCAGACTGTGGTCAGAAGGAAGCAACTGTCAGAGAGATGTAATGTTGCCGACATGCTCATTTGTTAACATTTATACCAATTCCTACATGTATAAGTAACCAAATATTGATCTCTTTCATTTAATTTATACCTTCTCTCTCTTCCTAGTTTTCACTTTTCTAAAATAAGTGACTGTAATTTAATTTCTTATTTTCTCTGGCAGAATTTCAGTCAAACCAAAAACAATGGGAACTATGAACAGGCAGCCTGTGAAAGGAGACCCCAAACCCAGTAAGTTAAACAAAATGAGAAGACAGAGAAACACACAGAAGATGAAGGAGCAAGGTAAAAACCCACCAGACCTAACAAATGAAGAGGAAATAGGTAGTCTACCTGAAAAAGAATTCAGAATAGTGATAGTAAAGATGATCCAATATCTTGGAAACAGAACAGAGAAAATACAAGAAATGTTTAATAAGGACATAGAAGAACTAAAGAGCAAAGAAACAGTGATGAACAAAACAATAAAGGAAATTAAAAATTCTCTAGAAGGGATCAATAGCACAATAACTGAGGCAGAAGAATGGATAAGTGACCTGGAATATAAAATAGTGTAAATAACTACTGCAGAGCAGAATAAAGAAAAAAGAATGAAAATAATTGAGGACAGTCTCAGAGACCTCTGGGACAACATTAAAAACACCAACATTTGAATTATAGGGGTCCCAGAAGAAGAAGAGAAAAAGAAAGGGACTGAGAAAAAATTTCAAGAGATTATAGTTGAAAACTTCCCTAATATGTGAAAGGAAGTAGTTAATTAAGTCCAGGAAGCACAGAGAGTCCCGTAGAGCATAAATGCAAGGAGAAACATGCCAAGACACATATTAATCAAACTATCAAAAATTAAATACAAAGAAAAAATATTAAAAACAGCAAGGGAGGGCTTCTCTGGTGGTGCAGTGGTTGTGAGTCTGCCTGCCGATGCAGGGGACACGGGCTCATGCCGTGGTCCGGGAAGATCCCACATGCTGCGGAGCAGCTGTGTCCATGAGCCATGGCCACTGAGCCTGCACGTCCGGAGCCTGTGCGTCCGGAGCCTGTGCTCTGCAACAGGAGAGGCCACAACAGTGAGAAGCCCACGTACCGCAAAAAAAAACAAAAAAACAAAAAAACAGCAAGGGAAAAACAACAAATAACACAAAAGAGAATCCCTGTAAGGTTAACAGCGGATCTTTCAGCAGAAACTCTGCAAGCCAGAGGGAGTGGGAGGACATATTTAAAGTGATGAAGGGGAAACACCTACAACCAAGATTACTCTATCCAGCAAGGATCTCATTCAGATTTGACAGAGAAATTAAAACCTTTACAGACAAGGAAAAGCTAAGAGAATTCAGCACCACCAAACCAGCTTTACAACAAATGCTAAAGGAACTTCTCTAGGCAGGAAACACAAGAGAAGGAAAAGACCTACAATAACAAACCCAAAACAACTAAGAAAATCGTAATACGAACATACATATCGATAATTTCATTAAATGTAAATGGATTAAATGCTCCAACCAAAAGACATAGACTGGCTGAATGGATACAAAAACAAGACCCATATATATGGTGTCTACAAGACACCCACTTCAGACCTAGGGACACATACAGACTGAAAGTGAGAGGATGGAAAAAATATTCCATGCAAATGGATTCAAAAGAAAGCTGGAGTAGCAATTCTCATATCAGACAAAATAGACTCTAAAATACAGACTATTACAAGAGACAAAGAAGGACACTGCATAATGATCAAGGGATCAATCCAAGAAGAAGATGTAACAATTGTAAATATTTATTTACCCAACAGAGGAGCACCTCAATACATAAGGCAAATGCTAACAGCTATAATAGGGGAAATTGACAGTAACACAGTCATAGTAGGGGATTTTAACACTGCACTCTCACCAATGGACTGATGATCAAAAATGACAATAAGGAAACACAAGCTTTAAATGATACATTAAACAAGTTGGACTTAATTGATATTTATAGGACATTCCATCCAAAAACAACAGAATACACTTTCTTCTCAAGTGCTCATGGAACATTCTCCAGGATAGATCATATCTTGGGCCACAAATCAAGCCTTGGTAAATTTAAGAAAATTGAAATCATATCAAGTATCTTTTCTGACAACAACGCTATGAGAATAGAAATCAATTACAGGAAAAAAACTAAAAAAAATACAAATACATGGAGGTTAAACAATACACTACTTAATAACCAAGAGGTCACTGAAGAAATCAAAGAGGAAATCAAAAAATACCTAGAAACAAATGACAATGAAAACACGATGACCCAAAACCTATGGGATGCAGCAAAAACAGTTCTAAGAGGGAAGTTTATAGCAATACAATCCTACCTCAAGAAACAAGAAACATCTCAAATAAACAACCTAACCTTACACCTAAAGCAATTAGAGAAAGAAGAAGAACAACAACAACAAAAAAAACCCCAAAGTTAGCAGAAGGAAAGAAATCATAAACATCAGATCAGAAATAAATGAAAGAGAAATGAAGGTAACAATAGCAAAGATCAATAAAACTAAAAGCTGTTTCTTTGGGAAGATAAACAAAATGGATAAATCATTAGCCAGATGCATCAAGAAAAAAAAGAAGCCTCCAATCAATAGAATTCGAAATGAAAAAGGAGATGTAACACTGACACTGCAGAAATACAAAGGATCATGAGAGATTACACAAGCAACTATATGCGAATAAAATGGACTACCTGCAAGAAATGGACAAATTCTTAGAAATGCACAACCTTCCGAGACTGAACCAGGAAGGAATAGAAAATATGAACAGACCAATCACAAGCAATGAAATTGAAACTGTGATTAAAAATCTTCCAACAAACAAAAGCCCAGGAACAGATGGCCTCACAGGCGAATTCTATCAAACATTTAGAGAAGAGATAACACCTATACTTGTCAAACTCTTCCAAAATATAGCAGAGGGAGGAACACTCCCAAACTCATTCTACGAGGCCACCATCACCCTGATACCAAAACCAGACACAGATGTCACAAAGAAAGAAAACTACAGGCCAATATCACTGATGAACATAGATGCAAAAATCCTCAACAAAATACTAGCAAAGAGAACCGAACAGCACATTAAAAGGATCATACACCATGATCAAGTGGGGTTTATGCCAGGAATGCAGGGAATCTTCAATATATGCAAATCAATCAATGTGATACACCATATTAACAAATTGAAGGAGAAAAACCATATGATCATCTCAATAGGTCTAGAGAAAGTTTTCGACAAAATTAAACACCCATTTATGATAAAAACCCTCCAGAGAGTAGGCACAGAGGGAACTTACCTCAACATAATAAAGGCCATATAAGACAAACCCACAGCCAACACTGTTCTCAATGGTGAAGAATTGAAACCATTTCCACTAACATCATGAACAGGTCGAGGTTGCCCACTCTCACCACTATTATTCAACATAGTTTTGGAAGTTTTAGCCACAGCAATCGGAGAAGAAAAAGAAATAAAAGGAATCCAAATCAGAAAAGAAGAAGTAAATCTGTCACTGCAGATGACATGATACTATACATAGAGAATCCGAAGGATGCTACCAGAAAACTACTAGACCTAATCAATGAATTTGGTAAAGTAGCAGGATAAAAAATTAATGCACAAAAATCTCTTCCATTCCTATACATTAATGATGAAAAATCTGTAAGTGAAATTGAGAAAACACTCCCATTTACCATTGTAACAAAAAGAAAAAAATTTCTATGAATAAACCTACCTAAGGAGACAAAAGACCTGTATGCAGAAAATTATAAGACACTGATGAAAGAAATTAAAGATGATACAAACAGATGGAGAGATATATCATGTTCTTGGATTGGAAGAATCAATATTGTGAAAATTACTCTACTACCCAAAGCAATCTACAGATTCAATGCAATTCCTATCAAACTACCAATGGCATTTTTCACAGAACTAGAACAAAAACTTCCACAATTTGTATGGAAACACAAAAGACCCCGAATAGCCAAAGCAATCTTGAGAAAGAAAAATGGAGCTGGAGGAATCAGGCTCCCTGACTTCAGACTACACTACAAAGCTACAGTAATCAAGACAGTATGGTACTGGCACAAAAACAGAAATATAGATCAATGGAACAGGATCGAAAGCCCAGAGATAAACCCACGCACATATGGTCACCATATCCTTGGTAAAGGAAGCAAGAATATACAGTGGAGAAAAGACAGCCTCTTCAATAAGTGGTGCTGGGAAAACTGGACAACTACATATAAAAGAATGAAATTAGAAAACTCCGTAACACCATACACAAAAATAAACTCAAAATGGATTAAAGACCTAAATGTAAGGCCAGACACTATCAAACTCTTAGCAGAAAACATAGGCAGAACGCTCTATGACATAAATCACAGCAAGATCCTTTATGACCCACCTCCTAGAGAAATGGAAATAAAAACAAAAATAAACAAATGGGACCTAATGAAACTTAAAAGGTTTTGCATAGCAAAGGAAACCATAAACAAGATGAAAAGACAACCCCCAGAATATGAGACTATAATTGCAAATGAAGCAACTGACAAAGGATTAATCTCCAAAATTTACAAGCAGCTCATGGAGATCAATATCAAAAAACCAAACAACCCAATCCAAAAATGGGCAGAAGACCTAAATAGACATTTCTGCAAGAAGATATACAGATTGCCAACAAACAAACGAAAGAATGCTCAACATGATTAATCATTAGAGAAATGCAAATCAAAACTAGATTGTGGGGCTTCCCTGGTGGCGCAGCGGTTGAGAGTCTGCCTGCCGATGCAGGGGACACGGGTTCGTGCCCTGGTCCGGGAGGTTCCCACGTGCCGCGGAGCAACTGGGCCCGTGAGCCATGGCCGCTGAGCCTTCGCGTCTGGAGCCTGTGCTCCGCAACGGGAGTAGGCTGCAGCGGTGAGATGCCTGCGTACCGCAAGAAACAAAAACAAACAAACAAAAAAACAAAAAAAAACTACATTGTGGTATCATGTCACATGTCACCGTTCAGAATGGCCATCATCAAAAACTCTACAAATAATAAAAGCTGGAGAGGGTGTGGATAAAAGGGAACCCTCTTGCACTGTTCGTGGGAATGTCAACTGATACAGCCACTATGGAGAACAGTATGGAGGTTCCTTAAAAACCTAAAAATAGAACTACGATACGACCCAGAAAACCCACTACAGCATATAACCTGAGAAAACCATAATTCATAAAGAGTCATGTACCAAAATGTTCACTGCAGCTCTATTTACAATAGCCAGGTCATGGAAGCAACCTAGATGTCCATCAACAGATGAATGGATAAAGACGTTGTAGCACATATATACAATGGACTGTTTCTCAGCCATAAAAAGGAACGAAACTGAGTTATTTGTAGTGAGGTGGATGGACCTAGAGATTGTCATACAGAGTGAAGTAAGTCAGAAAAAGAAAAACATATACCGTATGCTAACACATATATATGGAATCTAAAAAACAACAACAAAAAAATTGTCATGAAGAACCTAGGGGCCAAACGGGAATAAAGATGCAGACCTACTAGAGAATGGGCTTGAGGATACAGGGAAGGGTAAAGGTAAGCTGGGACAAAGTGAAAGAATGACATGGACATATATACACTACCAAACGTAAAATAAATAGCTAGTGGGAAGCAGCCCCATAGCACAGGGAGATCAGCTCAGTGCTTTGTGACCACTTAGAGGGGTGGGATAGGGAGGGTGGGAGGGAGGGAGATGCAAGAGGGAAGAGATATGGGAACATATGTATATGTATAACTGATTCATTTTGTTATAAAGCAGAAACTAACATACCATTGAAAAGCAATTATACTCCAATAAAGATGTTAAGAAAATAAATATATAAATAATAAAATAAAATAAAATAAAATAAAATAAAATAAAGTAAAATTGAGTTAAGGACTTCCCTGGTGGTCTAGTGGTTAAGACTCGGAGCTTCCACTGTAGGGGGCACAGGTTCGATCCCTGGTTGGGGAACTAAGATCCCACATGCCACAGGGCATGACCAAAAAAAAAATAAAAAGTTAAAATTGTGTTAAAGGAAAGTGGTTACTGATGCTAATACAACTATACCTTTATAAGGGTAGAATATCTATGTTACACCTAAATATCAAACATACTGAGAAGGTGGATACAAAATTTATTGTCTCATAAACCTTCAAAAAAAAAAGAATTTCATTCAAATATGACTAAACTAGGCATACAAATCTGACTATATTCTTGTTAATAATCCTGTCATCTCATGAACCTATTACAAACACTGACTCTGACCAAGCAAAATTGGCTGCCATTTAAATCCGTGTTGTTTCTGGTTTTAGTCTCCTTTGTATGCCTTCCTTCTCTTTTGAAAGTCCTACACTTCCTCCACTCCTTGTCCCACTTATCTATCAGCTATCTATCTACCTATCTATCTATCTATCTAATTTATATAATGTTATTCTTATTGAAAACTGTATTAGAATTAGCTTAGGTAGAAAATTACAGAAGTAAAATAAATTATTTTTAACTTTTTAAAAGAATATTTAAAGCTATCTTTGACTTTTCTATTAATATTTCCTTATTCAAGAAAAAAGATAAACTTTACGTTTCTTTGTACTATTTTACTCAATATACTAATATTTAAATGTATTCATAGTATATATTTGGCATCCTTTAAATGCCAAATATATACTTATAATAAATATTCAAGAATATTCTTTAAAATTTTTAAATGATAAAATTATATGTCATTTTATGTATAAAATGCAAAGTCATATATATTCAGTCACTAAATTAGTTCCTGAGAAATGTTTGTTTAGAGCCTGTCCATTAGTGATTAGAAGCACAGACTCTAGAATAACACTATTAGCCTAAAATCTTGGTCCTGACCCTCACTTGCTCTTTAATCTAGAAGTTTCTATATGTTCTCTCAATGACTTGGTTCTTTATTGAGTTATTGCGAGAATTGAGTTAATACACATTAAGTCTTCAGAACAGTATAAACACATAATAAATAAAAGCTGTCATAAGCTATTTTGTAATAGAGGACTAAAACAATACAAAATAGCAGTTGAAACAAGTATTAAATGTACATAGTGATAAATTGATAAATGAATAGATAAAAAGAATTTAAAAATCATATTTTCTGCACTAGAGTGGCATATGAAACCATTATGATGTGGCATAATACATTAATCTGCCTTAATATCAAAGTAACTATTACTGTGCTATTTACCATCAATAAAGAGCACAAATTCCCTAGAAATAGTAAAATTCAAAACCTATCCAGATAAAAATTGCTTTTATATTGATGCCATCTCTAGGGATATGTTTGGAATTGAAATTCTTGTTTTTGATTACCCTGACATTATTGTTCATTGGAATGAACATGAGAAATTGCTCATCAAAGACATATAAAATTTTTTAAAAGATTGGAATTTAAAACCCATTCCTGGAGCTTATCTTAATATTGAAGCAATTTCACAGCCAGGGTTTGAATTTAAGTCCACATGGCTTTTAAATGAGAATTGTTTCATACTGCTTTCACAATAAAATTGGAACTAAATATATTTCTATAGTGATACTAAAATTGTGAAATTCAGAATTTTCAGTGGGAATATAAATTAATATGCTATCTATATAGTCCCATATTTTCCTGATAAACTACATTTTGTATTTAAATATTTAAATTTATAATAAGAATTAGTAAAGGAACTAAAGATAAACATATATATGTTAGTTTTATAAAATACCAAATTTAAAAAGAAATGTTATATATCCAGTTTCTCATGAATTACATTCTCCAATCTTATTTTTATTTCAAATTGCTCAATTTTGAAGGGCTATATAAAATATCTAAGAGAGATACATTAAATCTAAGATAAGATTTCACATTAATATTGAAGTGTTTATACATAGATATTTAAAATGAGTCTAAACAATAGTGGTAAAATGTAACTTTAATCTTTCTGCAGACATGAAAACAATACTATACTTATTTACCTATTCCTTTCTTGAGTTTTAGGAGGCCTATTTGATAATGCATAATACATTTACATAACAGCATAATACATTTATATATAATGTATAACATGATATAATTACTAATATATTAAATTGATATATTTTTCAAGATCACTTTCCTCAATACTAAATTAGTAAAACCGAATTTAAAAATATCAATAATATAGACTAGAACTATGAATATACTTCTTAGTTTTGTTTTATTCACACATGTACAAGTTTAACAGTAGAAAATATTCAATGCGTTCAATGCGTATCTCTAAAAAAAGAGCTTGAGGCATTGATGTCCCTGGTCACTAAAATGGACTCAAGGTTAATAATCAGTAATTCAACAAACTGTTTTTTTTTTTTTTTTTTTTTTTTTTTTTTTTTTTTTTTGCAGTACACGGGCCTCTCACTGTTGTGGCCTCTCCCGTTGCGGAGCACAGGCTCCGGACGTGCAGGCTCAGCGGCCATGGCTCACGGGCCTAGCCGCTCCGCGGCATGTGGGATCTTCCCGGACCGGGACACGAACCCGTGTCCCCTGCATCGGCAGGCGGACTCTCAACCACTGCGCCACCAGGGAAGCCCCCTCAACAAACATTTGTAAAGCACATAGCAGAGAAACTTACTGTCATGGTTATTGTAAGTGGAACTAACACTCAAATGGAGAAGGTAAATAAAAAAAGATAATGTCATTTCTCATACATTTTATAATGAATAAAAACAGCGTGGAAGGGATACAAAGGCTATTCATGGAAGTAGTTTATAGGAAGAGGTAAGAACCACACACTGGCTAAAAAATAACAAGGCAAATCAAACCAATGGAGTGTTTGGACTGGAACATAGCAAGGGAGAGAAAGAGAGCTCAGAAATGATGATGTGGACCAGTTTACATAGCATCAGAAAGGCATGTTGCATTTGCACTCAAAGTATGTGGTACGATTGCATTCAAATTACACAAGGAAGCCATGAGGAAAAGGTTTTAAGCAAGTATATTACTTGATTTAATTTACATTTTAAGAAAATTTCTGTAACTAATCTGTGAGTATAGTCTGTGAGAGTTTGAGGAGTGAGGGAAGCCAGTTAAGAGGCTACTAAAATGTCCAGAAAACAGAGAGGGAATAAAATCATGAGAAATAAACTTTGTTTCTATGAAATGAGAACCCAACTGACAGCCTATATGAGAAGATATAACCTTGTAAAAGTAGAGGTAAGAACTGAGACACCAACATCCAATAACCTGCCAAAAAAAATGTATTTCTACTATACTGGGAAATACCTCTTTCATCTTGTTTCTGATTTCCCTTCTTCTGAATGACCATTCAAATTGAATACGTGACCTTCTAAAAGGAACAGTTTCAATTTTCTAGAAGAGCCTTTAGAAAGAGTAGATATTCAATAGTGAATTGCAAATGTAATTTATCAGAGTTCTTCCACAGAAGAAAAGTAAGGGCTTCCCTGGTGGCACAATGGTTAAGAATCCGCCTGCCAATGCAGGGGACATGGGTTCGAGCCCTGGTCTGGGAAGACCCCCATGCCACGGAGCAACTAAGCCCGTGCGCCACAACTACTGAGCCTGCACTCTAGAGCCTGCGTGCCACAACTACTGAAGCCCGCACTCCTAGAGCCCATGCTCCACAACAAGAGAAGCCCCTGCTCACAACTAGAGAAAGCCTGAGTGCAGCAGCAAAGACCCAATGCAGCCAAAAGTAAATACATTTAATTAATTAATTTTTTAAAAGTAAAAAGGTCAACATGTTAGTGTTTGTGAAGTCATTTCATATTTAAAACAAATGGAATTCTGACTAAAGTGGCCATGATTTACTTACACTTCCAGTATAGATGAAATAACATTCAGAGTAGTACAGGATTGAACACATAGGAAGGCACAATGCTGACATTTATTAAACGTTAGCCTTGCTGTTTGTTTTACACTGGGCAAGTTACCTTGGGCAATTTATCCTCCCTCAGCTTCTGCTTCCTTACCTATGACACTGAGATATAAAGAGTATTTTTTTCAGAGGGTTCTTGTGAGGATTAAACTAGATAAAAATGACATAACACAGTGTAACACATAGGAAGGACAATAAATATCAGGAAAGTTATTATTTACATGTTTTATATCGCTTATATTCCTCTTCTGCCATCTAATTCAATTCATTCATAGGTTCTGGGAATTAGGATGTAGACATCTTTGGGAAACCATTACAGTAAATTATAAATATCAATACAGAGTGTTTTAATGATTCTGATAATAATCCCTTCATATGAATAGATATGCCATTTTAAAAATCATTTCAATTCTACTTTTCCTTTTGTTTTTTTAAAAATTGTGAGACGTCTTTGTAATACCCAATATATGTTATAAATTGTTATGTAAATAATAGTTGACACTAAGTGTTAGTGGCAAAAATCTAAAATGGCAGAGCTTAAATTTAAACCCAGATCTTCCCGATACATGTTATTATGCTACAATTGAGATTTATTCATTTTTCTTATAATTTAATCAAATATAAATTATCTATTAATATTTCCTTTTATTGGAAAAACTGTGAATTATACATACAATTATTTTTTAAGCAAAGATAACTAACATAAAAGAGAAGAAAGAGGTGTTTGCTTTCCAGGAAACATATGAAATCAACTTTGATCACAGTTCAAATTCCTGTTTAAAATTTCCTACTCAGGATTTAACTTTACTACTTTACCATTTTGGCACATTAAAAACACAAAGGTTTACCCCATTTTTCAAACGTATTGAATTATGTTCAAATACTGTTCACATTTTGGGCTTCTCAAATGGGTACATATACATCCCAGTTAGTAGTCAACGGTTTGATGAGTGGAAGTAGGTAGAAGAAAAAGGCAAAGAAGTTTATTTTCCTGCAATGTTAATTTTAGACAAAATTTTGGTAAAGTATCACTTTTATGTTAAAATTGAAGAGATATTTCATGAAATACAATGCAATATTTATGTTTTCACAATAGTGTCTCCTAATAAATACATGCTTATAATGTGGAAAATTTATGTTGTAATTTTGAGAACTATGCTTGGTTATATGTTTATTCTTCCCTGCAGTATAGAAAAGGCTAACAAACAAAGACAAAACCCAAATAAACAAAAAACAGATAAATGCAAAACACCAAAAAATTCTTTACAGGTGTCAGAGGTGGCTAACTCAAGACTGACGAAAAGGGCTAGGATTCTAGAGAGAGAAGAACGTTACAGTGGTGAGTTAATCTTGCACATCCTGACAGTCCCTAGTGGCTTCTCCAATTCTGAATGTTCATGGTGGCTAAGGGATTAGGCTTTGTCTAAGCAGAGACCACTCCTGCAGGGACAGAGAAAACAAGACATTTTTGAAGTCTTGCAGTTAAATTCTGTGTAGCATGGAGGTCTAAAATCTAAGCTGAGTGGAATTTTGGCAGGCTTGTAGCACTAAAGAGACAAAGACTAGAAATCAGAACATCCCTAAGGGAATGGCCCAGGTGTATACACTAGGATCTCAGCTAGAACTCTGAGAGCTACCTAAACTTCTCTCATTTTTATCACTAATTAGCTTAAGGAAATAAGCTCCCAAATGTTTCTATTTAGTAAAGGAAATAAAGAATCATCTCTGGAGGAAGATCACTTCATCTAGGACCAATAGATTTATAAAAGGCAACTGACACAAAATAAAAAATTATTCAATGTGCCAACAAGGGTCATATGACCATAAGTTAAGGGGAAGAAGAAACCCCTAAAAATAGATCCACGCATCATACAGTTTGAAAGTTAGCATCCAAGATTTTTAAATACAGTTAATATGTTAAAGAAAATAGAATAGGTGTCGCTTTAAAGCTAGTTAAAAATATGGAGAAATATGAGATAGGAATGCATTAAAAGTATACATGGAAGTTCTAGATTTGAAAAATATGTATTTCAGAATCAAAATTCAAAAAAGAGAGTTAGTGAAAGATTAGGGAATAAAAATAGAATTATTGAAACTAAAGTTAGATAAATAGAAAATAATCCAAATTGAAAGAAAGAAAAAAAAATGTAAGAAAGGAATATGATATGTGGGAAATGGTATAAGTCAAATCTAGAGAGACTATTCTTAATGTATCAGGAAAAATAGCGATGCTTTCAGAGGAAGATATTGGAAAGTGCTTTCATTTCTTTGGGCAATGTTAATATTTATCAGTACAAGAAAAAACTAATTTCAATATATAATTTTATAACATTGTTCTTAACATTACTACTAAGGTGATCATCTAGTGACATTGCTCTACTATAAATTATATAAAATGACAACTATATAAATTATTATGAATATAACCTCTTTTGATACAATCTAAAGAGATTCCTTCATTTTATGTTTCAAATATCACAATGATTTGGTTTTGAATCTGTTAAAAGGACCCTCAAAATTTCTGGTGCATATTTGTAGGCAATAGATACAAATGCAGACTGATACATCTTTATTGTATTTGTGATTCCAATTGGTCATAAGTAGAATTATTTTTGATGGTATGATTTTTCCAAAATAGTGAGCAATTCTTGGTAAATCTTATTTTGCATATTAGGTATAATTCTGGAAATATCAGTGAATATTAAACCTGTTTAAAATATGTTATGTTTGGATCTAGGAAAAGACTTACTTTAGGCTCTGATCATTTGTTCAAGGCACAGGACAATTCATTATGTGGAATTGTCCAAACCCAAGACATCTAATACATCAAAGATGAACATCCACCAGAATAAATTTTAGTTGGGCCCCTTCAATCATTAGGACAACAAAATACAAACTTAAATTTCCAAATGTTCCATAGGACAAGGAAACTGTCTTCCTCTCCCACTCTTACACACATATTGAGAATCACTGTCTTCAGGGATATTTTAGGGCAATTTTCAAGAAGCTATAGTACTGTAATTTCCCACCATCATCTTTAATCCTCTCTCTTTAAATTCATCTTCAATCATTTACTTTAAATTCATCTTCAATCATTTAGAAAAGTCTTTTAGATGTAAATATATTGAAAATATGGCCTCATCCTAAACAAATTTTAATCATTACCACCAAAACTAAGATTGCTCGCCTAGGCTACCAAAATAACTACTGATTTCTTGCTTCTGCTTTTGCCTATTTCCCCATTGGATCTCCAAATCCATTTTCCATAAAACAAGAGAAAACTTAAAAAAAAAATTATAGTATGTCATTTCTCTGCTCTTATATTTGAAAGTCTTTTCTTCCACTTGGAGTAAAATGGTGAATACACTTTTTAAAAAAATTTTATTGGAGTATAGTTGATTTACAATGTTGTGTTAGTTTCAGGTGTACAGCAAAGTAAATCAGTTATACGTATACATATTATAAGTCCACTCTTTTTTTAGATTATTTTCCCATATAGGATGAATTCTTTACTTTGTATGCCCCACTTTTCCACTCATTAGCCACAAGCAGTTTGGTCATCAAATTCTCCACGCAAGCATGACGTTCAAGAATTTTAGGCTGCCCCCCACCCATCCTCCCAGCTTCCTGGAATGTGCTCCCCTAAGTTACACACAAGGCTGGAACTCTTGTTTGATTCTAGTCAGGTCAAATACCATCTCTTCTATTTAAACAAGCACTCAGTCCACATGGTGTGCATGATTTTCCTTCACAGAGCTTACACTTGATATTGTATTATGCGTTTGTTTATTCACCTGTTATATTTTCTCCTCTAGATGCACTCTCCAAAAAGCAGAAAATTGTTCTGATTTTAACCTACTGTATCTCTGATACCGAAAATTCTCCCAATAAATAATATGCACTCAATAAATGTTAAATCCATGAATAAATAATCTAATAGTCTCCTTTCTCTAAACTTTAGGAAAAAGAGTTAAATTCAATGAATATTGAAGGTTATAGGATATTTACTTTGAAATGATTTCCAATCTTCCTATTAAGAGAAAAGTTCTTTCTTTCTCTTTTCCCACTTGGCTGTACAACATATGATTTTATGAGATCATAAAGTAATATATATTTTTGGTCTCAGGAAGAATTTATCCCACCCTGAAACCTTTAGTCCGATGGCTATTGTTTTAATATTTGCTAAAACAAATCTTCTAAGCTTCTACTATTGGAATTTTTTTAATGCTTTATTTGTATTCTTCTTTCAATGAGCAAAGGGAATAATCTATCCACAAAAGACTTATAGTAACTTGGATGCCAATGGAAAACTGGATACATTTAATAAAATATTGAGGTATGTTATTTTACATTTTGTGTTGTGTGATCTGTAATATAAATATGCCTCTTTGGGTATTGAGAAAAGAGAACACCCTAAAAAATATCCTTAGGGTCATATACAGGTAATGCAAAGTCAATAAAATTGCTTCACTAACAATTTTGAGACTTCCCAAAAGGTTCTGGCACAGAGTTTTCCATAAAATGAGAGAATTTATCCAATGCAAAGAAATTGAATCTATGAATCAGAAGCCTGTGGTGTCAGAAGCTTTGTAATATTCTAATCCTGATTTCATCATTTCACTTACTGGAACTGTCACAGATCTATAATTACTTAATCATCCTACCATTGAACTATCCTTACCTGTAAACAATACAGTTCTCCTTTTCCACAGAGATATACTTATAAATTAAAGAACAAAATCTTTTAAAAATAGAGAAATAATATAGACGATACAGTTTGGGTAGAGAAGCTCATAATTCAATACTTATTTACCTATGAAAATATTTATTATTGTATTATTATTATTACTGAAGAACTGAAGATATATATTTGTATGTGTATTTACATTGAGAAAACTAGTTTGAAACAGAAAATCTAGTGATAATTTTAGTACTTATTATAGCATATTTATTTTCTTTTCTGATTTCTACCTAGCTTCCCTGAAGATACCAACTTTCTTTACGGAAACTGAATAACTTCATTTACTCAATCACCACAAGGAACAATAAGACAGTGATAATTCCAGATTCTCATTCTTTGCTTTATTGTTGGTTTATGGCTTAGAATTAGCATGTCTGTGCTTTATGCTAAAAACTGTTTGTTCATTTGTTTGTATTTTTGTCACTGGGTAGCTGACATTTCAGAAATACATACATATTGTAACCCTTTCTAAGTATATGTCCAAACTTTATACAGTTAGACTATCGTTTTCTCAGGAAATAAAGACTTACAATAGGTATGCATACTTTAGTTCTCAGTGTGCGTGTGTGTGTGTGTGTGTGTGTGTGTATGTTTGTAACACTGCGAGCTTTGAATCATTTTTTTCTTTTTATATCATATGTCAAATAATGTTGAAATTACATAGCAACAGTCACATTTTAATGCACAATTTTAATGCACAATATGAAAATATTGCTTTGAAGATACACTCATCAGATACAACTTAATAGTAAAGCATGTAGTATGTTTTTGATGTGTATCAATTATTAATAATATATAATAAATTATTTTAAAAACCTATGCTGAGACTAATGAGGAAAATGTTAAGTTATTTTTAAATTGAATTATTTAATATAATTTAATAAATGTTTATGTTGCTATAGTTTACAAATTACACACTTAATGGCTGTAAAACCTTAAAAATATTTGTCAGTGGAAAAAGCAGTAATCAGTGGAAAAAAACAGTAATTTTTGTTTAGTTTCATAGGTATTAGCTACACTTTTTTTGACTCCCTAGAAATTGACTCAATGTCATAAAAACAAAGGTTTAAGGCATAACTACAAATATTTGAGTTTTGGGAAAGTAAAATTTAATCAATTGTTCACACACCAAATCAGTTTGTTTGAATTAACTTTAAAAATTTAGCTGCATTTGAAAATACTTAAATTCTAAGTAATTAGGTATTATTAATTGGTATGTATTTGAATTATTGCATTGTGCAATTTGCAATGAAGAAAAATTATTTGACTGGATACTGTCCTTCATAAGACTGATAATTAATTAGTAAGCCAGAATACATACCTGAAATAGTTCAAACATTAAAAGTTGTACAAAAGATGTTTAATTAAAAAATAAGCATTTAAAAAATGTTATCTCATCTTGAGACTTTCAGGGACTTTTTAAAAACTTCTTTGAAGATCAAATTTCTGGAGAGCAAGCATATTTGACAACTGCTTCAGAATGTTGCTACTGTAATAATGTTCAGCTTACAAGCAATTTGTCAGTGAAGGCTTTCATCAGCATCCCTACCTCCCACTATACATCCCCTTACACAAAAAGAGAAATCTGCAAGTCACATCTGAAACCTGTTTCCAGTACTAACATGATAAACCTTTAATTTTATTCCCCATTCAGGTTTATAGTTTCATTTAGTTTCAAAGCAGTAGCGAGAAGTCTACACTTTATTACAATAAAGTCTACACTTTATTACATACAATGAACTGGTAAAATAAAACTTCCCACCTCAGATCCAAGTGTAAGAAACAGAAAAGGTTTGGGTAAAGATGAAAAAGAATCTCCCCACAGGCAGGAATATAACGCAATTTTGGATGGGGTAGGGGCTCAGTCTGAGAAAGATTCATACTGTTTCATATATGCCTGGGTGCTCTGTGCCATTAATTTAGTATTAAAATTCTGCAGCTCTCTTGTATGAACTTACTCTACAAAACATTTTGAAGTCTTTATGGAACTTTAATACATAGTTTTAAAAATGTGAATATATATATGTGTACTATACGTGTGATGTAACTCAATGGTAATACATTGTCTTAAGATGATTTTTCTTTTTTTAAATAATTAATTTTTTATATCTGCATAAAGATATTTTGCCGATTTAATCCACTTATGTGTAGGAAATGCTCATAAATTGTTATTTAGTTGATGTAATTTTTGTATAGTGTTTTTGAACAGTTAATATTCTAGGACTGTCAAACAAAATAATTGTTGGCCAAGGTAACAGTGTTGAAAAAGAGGAATAGTTTGTAACATTTGAAGAAGAAATTATTTACTCCTTTGTAAAATTTTTCAAGTATTCTAGTTCAAAAATAAGGTTTGATTTTCCCCTCAATTTTGAAAAATTGGGAAGTGATTTTCTTGAAGTATAATTATAAATAACAAAATATGTAAGAAGAGTGTAATTGAAAAGCTTGAAGACCTTTAATTATAGTGGTGTAAATGTGACACTATAAGACTTGAATTGCCGCCTAATTATTACTGCTTTATTTTATCTTAGGAAATTGCTGACAATTGCTTTATAGTTTTAACTTAAGAAACAAGAATAAAATTTAGAAATAATAAAGATATTTTGGCTCAAAAGATGTTGACAAAACTATCTAGTTGGCTCTGAAACAGATTATGAAATTAAAAAAAATTAAGTACAGCATAAATTTGTACTTGAAGTGTATATGTGGATCACAGTAAGAACAGCACATTTTTATTCATTAAATAGGATATTTGCAAATTCTGATTTTGCTTTCTATTGGGTCTTATTCTCATGGATATTTGTACATTGGTGTGTGTGTAAATGTGAATTACATTTATTTAATATCTAATACATATGTATTATATATATCATCTATATATTAAATGTTTATATTAGAAATGGGATTGTATCAGATATACTCAGTACTATATATCAAAGTAGATTACACAGATAGAAATTCTAACACAATGTAATTTTTCACATGCTGTTTATTAACGTGTGTGCATACACACACACATATGTAGCACAGATTTGATCGATTTGGGCAAATACTTAACCATTTATCAACCAAAATATGCAACCTTTTCATCACCCTAGAAAGTTTTTCAACAAAAACATTGCAGATGAATGTTGTGTGATTTCAGGTATTTGTATTTGTGATTCTATGATATCCATTTTCCTGCACTGAAGTAGCAGACTTCTGCATTTGTATAGCTAGCCTGGTTCCTTACTATTTCCTCATATTTGGGTTGTTTTTTACTGTGAATTTCTAGTAAAAGACTGGTTTTTAACTTCTTTTGTAGAAGCTGAAAATTAGTGCATGTGAACTTGTGATCCAGGCCCAGATAATTGATGGCTTCAGCACCAGATCTTGAATTGGGAGTTAGGGTGACAAAAAAGTGAAGATCCCATACTAATAGCTGCAGTAAAAGCGGCAACATGCATTTTCCAGAGATAGCAGTATAGCCACTGGGACTTAAGTGCCGGCAGTGCTGGTGGGCAATCAGGATGACTTTTACTCAGAATGTTCTGTCCTATGATTTTGCCTTAGTTCTGACTTCGTGGCCTCCCTTTGTTTCCTTCTATTTCCAGACAGATCCCTCTATTGTTCTGGATGATTCTCTAAGCTAACTGAAGTCCATAAAATAATTTTGAGTCAGATCAGCCAGTCATTTTGTTGCTGGCTTTTAAGGACACCAAATCATATAAATAAATCTGTATTTCTCTGTAGTAGGAAAAAAAAAGTCCACACATGTTCCAAGAAATAGTGAGAAAATATCCATTCCGTAAAAGTCAAACTACATCAGGACAAAAAGACTTATTCTTTATCAGCAAGTTGTATGAAGACATAGGCAAAAGCTAGGAACCTAGACAGGGATAGAAAGAGAGGAACAATAATTGATTGTACAGCACAACTGAAGGGACAAAGTAGATTGATTTCCTTGGGGAGAAATAATATTAAGGACCAACATATTAGCTTCAGGACTAGCGGGAATCATGTGTGCAAGAAAAAGCCAACTAAAGAGACACAATGAATTTCTTCAGTCTAAAGTCCAGGGAAAAGTGCTCCTGGCTAGTCACATATTATGAGCAGATGTGAGGCATCTGTTGCTTATACCTGAGAAAGATAATTAGCTAATTAAATTCTTAGGAGGAGCAGGAAAAGAAGCCCAAGATACAAAATTCACCCCAACTGAGCTGTCTGCAGTGGTACCAGAATGAATGAGAATTTTAAGCTCTTGGACTATGAGGAAAGAAAACAAGTGAAGATTTTATTTCAAGTCAGAAGAATTACAGAAGTAAACAACAGAAAAAGATACTGTATTAGCAAGAAGGAGAAAAATGCATACTTCCAAAGTTTTCTATCAATTGGCTTTATCATATTAAATAAATATATCTAGTCATGGCAATATTACTTTTTAATATCAGATGCATTTTATTATATATTATATTTTATTTATTATATATAAATTATTATATATTAGACAACTTTATTGTGAAAAATGACAAAGTTATGCCCCTCAATTACACCTATCTAAAAGAATAAAGTTGTCCTTGATTACCTGACACTTATTAGAGCACAGGGTCAGCTGTTAATTTGGGCCACCAGGGTTAGCATCCATATGTTGCTATGATTAGATTTTGTCTGCTGGTTTTATAGAAGGCATATTTACGTGAACCACATTTCCTATTCATCAATCACATAATTAGGGCAAACTCAGAATGCTAAAATTACCTGAGTTACAAGGTCAAACTTTATTTTACATTAAAGTTCTTGATTGGACACCTTGTTAACATAATTTTCTTTTCATACATTAAATATAAAAGCATATTTTTGCATATACCATGGAGACAGGATTTATTCTATGCAGAAGGCACTAAGGAACGTTGAACTGCAACTTGAATTATATAAGTTTTGAAATACAGAAAATGTGTAATTATTTATTTCAGCTTGACTGGGTCACAGGATTCCCTGATATCTAGCAAAAAATTATGTCTGAGTTTGTCTGTGAGGGTGTGTCAGGAAGAGATTAGCATTCAAATCCATAGACTGAGTAAAGCGGATGGCCCTCAAGGTGGATGAGCATCATCTAATCCATTGAGGATCTGAAGAGAACAAAAAGGTGGAGGTAGGGAGAATTGACTCTCTCTGCCTGAATACTGAGCTGCGACATCAGTCTTCTCCTGCCCTTGAACAAGACTTACACCATCAGCTCTCCTAGTACTCAGACCCTCAAACTCAGACTAGAAGTAACAACATTGGCTCTCCTGGGTCTCCAGCTTGCAGATGGCAGATTGTGAAATTTCTCAGCCTCCATAATCATGTGAGTCAATTCTTCATAATCTCTTGAAATCTATTTATCTATATATCTACCTATCATCTACCTATATTGGTTCTGTTTCTCTGGAGAACCTTGACTAATACAGAACACTTGTAATTTTGTTTAAAAATTTTGTTAAAAAATTTTACTTAATATTTTTGGAAAGGGAAAATACTTAATCAATGTTTTGCTTATAATAGACTGCCTCTTCATTCTAATTCTGACCATGAAATTTCCAAGAATATTGACATAAAGGAAAAAGAATACTGTTAAAGGAGGGGTAACTGCTTGGTCATTAAAATGGTATATTTTTGTAAAATGTATTGTAAAATGACCCAGCCTGCCCTCTAAAATGCTTCAGCCTAATACAGTAAACAACAGTTTATCACACTTGCAAGGTCAATAAAACTGGTATAGAAAGAGATAATTTGTTTTTAGTAACATCTTAAACATCACATAACCATTACATGGAAACATAGCAGTAAATAGCTATAATTCTCTGCAATTTGTAATTTTCCATAAAATACATATACTTAAAGACATATCTTTTAAAGTGGGTCAGAAATTACTTCTAGGTCTCTTTAGCAGGCATCAATCAGTCAAACAATAATGTGAATATACTTCAAACTTCAAATATGTTATAACAAGGAATACTTGAAAATAGTTAATGGAAAATATAATTTTCAAAAGTTTATGTTCGACATTGTGAGAATCAGAAAATACTATATTTGTGATTATTTTACAAATATATCTAAATATCTACATAAAATCTAAGTTTTAAAATACAAATACTAGAAATTATGTTAACAGGGCAGTCAAAATTGCAATATAATTTACAAAATAGTACAATTTGCATGGATATAGAAATAATTTTATCGTGGCAAATGCAAATAGATTACCATGAAATCAGCTAGTAGAAGCTTGGTTGTCAATCATATGGTTAGTAGTTACTTTTATTAGAGTCTGTGTAAGCAATGAAATAGATATCATTAGGGTAGGACTGAGAGTTGTAAAAAGAGAAGAGGTCTTCATTTTCCCAATGAGTTCATGGCACAAATGGAAATGAGAAATTATAGTATATTTTTTATGTTTCAAAACCTTGCCCAGCTGTCTCATTGTTGCACATAAATCTACATAATATTCATTACATTGACTGCCTAGGTGCCACGAAATAGCTTACCTTTCTGTTGATTTTTTAAAATTGTAACCTTTTACAAATACCCAAATATATAATTATATTGAATTATTTTTTAATCGTTATTCTACACATGAAATATGGATTCATCTGTGTTTTCAAGTTAAAATGACCTTGGCAAGCCATTAAATTTCCAAGGCTCAATTTTCCTGTTTCCAAGATGTGATAACAATACCTGCCTCTGTTTACTTTGAAAAGAGTGAAAATAACAGATAAGGTAGATTCTCCCAGGGCCTAAAAGAGCTACTGATAGTAAATGAAATACTTCATGAAATTGAATTAACTTTCCCAGACACTAAGTAAACTTCAAATAAGTTACTGTATCAAAATCATTATAGAAACTCAAAGAACAGAAATATAAAAACAAGCATAACGTAAAAATTAAATTAAGTACTAAATTGATTTGTGCAAAGACCAAATTCTGTACTGTGAACATAAACCCAGGAAGAAAAAGGAAAGAACACAGGAATTTGTACTAATGAAAATATATTGTTAAATAATATTACTTATAGAGTGCTTTATAGTTTATACCATGACATATTTTATTTAATTTGATTCTCCTTATAAACACTTGAAGTAGTGAGCATCCTGTAACAGGGCTATGGCAGACATGTGATGTGCCACCAGATGTTCCTTCAAGAAATCCTCATTTTTCCATCGCCTGCAATGTAGCTAGCTGGCAGCCTCCAGCTCTTTGTCAGAGTTGCCTCACCATTTTTTTTCAGCAATATTATTCATTTTAACTGTTTGTTTTAAAATAATTCAAATCCACAGAAAAGTTGCAACAGTACATAAAGTTCCCATACAACCTTTACTAAGGTTCCACAATTGTTAACATTTCCCTGTCATTTTCATTTTCTTCTTCTGTACCATTTGAGAGTAAACAACAAGCATGATGTCCATTAACCTTTAATGCTTTAATGCATATTTGCAAAAAAAGAGACATGTTCCTCATAATATCAGTACGTCTATCAAAATCAGAAAATTGATCAAATATTACCATCTTATCCATCAACACCATTCACATTTTACCAGTTGTCTCAGTTATGTTTATAAAGTCAAGAATTATGTGTTGATTTTGGTCATCATGTCCTCTTAATATCCTTCAGTCTGGAAGAGTGGCTTGGTAATTCCTTGTCTTTCATGACTTTGATATTTTTAAAGAATATAGAATTTCCCTCAGTTAGATTTTACTAGATATCCTCACAATTTATGCATAACTTATGCATAAACAAATCAGTGTGTAAGGAATGAGGAACACACCAAAAGTGGTGCAGTGTTCTTTTCATTGGATCATATCAGCAATCATATGATGACAATTTCTCCCATTACTGGGGATACCACCTTTCATCACTTGGTTAATGGTATCTGCCTGGTTTCTCCACTGTAAAGTTAATTAATAAAAAGTATATTAAATTACTAATTAATAATCAATTAACAAGTACTTTATGAGGTGTTGACACTTCTATCATAAAGTAGAATTGTCTTTTCTTCTTATTTTTTTTTATTCCACTTATTTATATCAGCTCAGAATAATGGGTTCTTAGTTAACTCACGATTTACAGTCTAAAGTACACATATATATTTTTTTCAAATTATCCCAGTCTTGTTTAGTAAGAGCAACTTAAAGCTCTTCACGCATACTCCCAACATTCTCTGAATAATTTCTTACTCTTTAGTAAAATTTCTTTTGGTCTTGTCTGGTATTTCTTGTGCCTTATTTCTGGAATTGGCCACTTAAAGGACCTTTACTTCTTTCTTTTCTTTAAAGTCAAGGTGTTTAGAAATCAAATACACACACATACTTATTTCTATATTTATCTTATGTATCTATGTATCTATCTATGTATCTATCTTAAAAATTGTAAGTTCACCCTACTCCAATTTTAATCCTACTCCACAGGCTTAATTCTAGTAACCACTTTTCTGTATTTGCATAGTGAGAAATCTGGCTCCAAATCAATAAGTATTTACTTATTTGCTCAGTCTCCACTGTATTTGTTCAGTTTTCTGCCACATTAGCAGAAAGTTCAGTCCTGGGCATTCTTCGAAATCTCCACTCTGGCACACCTTCCAAAACCGTGACCCAGACCAGCCAAGGACATGCTATTCTCAAGGTGACCCTCAGCCAATGAATGAACATGATAGTAGTTATGAGAACTCTCTCTTCTCAGGGTGACCTCCAGCCAATGACTAAGCAGAAAAGTGGTACGATCGCCTTCTCATTTCCACCCTCACTGGCACGCCTCTAATGGGCAATTCATGCTTCAGACCTCCCCACTGGGCTCACAGTCATATCTGCACTGCAGGCATGTGGTTAACCCTGTCTAGTCCCCCTCCCCCACTTTTCTTTTCACAGGTGTTACTACCAATAATATTGTGTATGCCTAAATCCACATCCGTCTCTCCTTTCCAGAGAGCCCAAATTATGACAAGGGAGCGGAAAACCCCATCACTATTTTCATGGAATGTAAATAAATTACACGTATTGTGGAAGATGTTACAAGCCAAGAATTAGCAGAGAGCAAACACCTCCCCAACCTCTATTTCACAGAGAAGTTTGTATTGATATATAGGCAAGGCAAAATGACATGTTATAGCAAGAGTTTCATAGCGAGATCCCCCTGAAGCACCATAAATCTCTAGAGGGAGCGGGAGTAGGGTACAAAGACACTAATAAGAAATAGAATGTGTTTACCTAAAGAAAGAGGAAGAAATAAGTGTACAAACCTCTTCAGATTCCTCCTCCCCCATACAGGTGCAAAACCTACATCAGCTTCCATCAAAGATGGAATATACATTATGCCTACCCCCAACAAACTATAAAACTGGTGAAATATAGGAAGCAACTACTTTAAGACAGTGACGAAAGACAATACAAGACTGTAATCCCTGAGAGGTGAGAAATAAAAAGTCAAGCTCCATGATCATGCCAGATCTATGCCTGGGAAAATTTTCCCAATAGCAACACAGACAACTGGATTCCAAACACAGCATGGTGGTCCTACTAAACTGAGGAGGCACAGATCAGAATCTAGGGAAGCAGACTGATTGTCATCCGCAGGCGCACACCAAAATAGGGAGCTGCTTAGAAAGGTTACCTGCGGAGTTAATGTGGGGATCCCCTGAAAGTCATCTGGGGAGAACTAGGGTTTGTATGAGCGGAGGGAGACCACCAAATGCTTCACATGTAACAGCTGCTATGGAGCTGAGAGTGGAACACAAGTGTATGTATTTGTCACAAGTCAAGGATGTGTACGTTTAAAATATAAGAGTTTTAGTGAGTGTAATTTATCCTCAATAAAGTTAAATAAAAATTGCATCATTATTGCTGATTTAATATTGGGACACGTACTTTTAGGAATTATGTACTTTTTCTGAAATCATAAAACCTGTCATCAGAATGTACCATTGCAAGTTAAATTCACCAATCTTTACTCCAAAATTAAAATAGGTCTCTCATGAAAGCTCTTGCCATATCTATCTATCTATCTATCTACATACACATATATAGCATTATTATTTACTAATATTATATATATATTCTTAACATGTACAAAATGATGTTTATTAAATGCATTTTGTAAACAGACACTGTGAAAAGCTTTTGATTTGTGAGCTCACTCAGAGTTTAGAGTTGTGATCACTTTCCGTCATTAAACCTCAGACACAGGAAGATCTTAGCTTAAATAACAAAAATGACTCTTCATCTGATAAAAGGGAGAAAAAGTGGTTTAAAACACAATAGCTATCACTCTTGCAATAGCTCTGATGGCTAAAATGTCAATAAACATCAACAAGATTTTTATATGTACAGTCTGAAATATTTATTGTACAAATATCAGGCTTGTGTATCAAAGGTGAAGTTGTAAACTGGCTAACAGTCTTCAGCATAAACTGATACTCCCATTCTCAACCGAATAACTCACGTAGTTAATGGATGACTGCTGTCCTTACATAATATTAAATATATCTCTTGATAGATAGATATCTCAGACACACACACACACACACACACAAAGCCACACATACAGTTGATTCTCATTAGCTATGGTAGGCATATACTGTAAAGTAACCAGAAACAGTCAGAAAACACTGAAATCTTACTACTAAGTGAAATACAGAGTTAGGTCCTTGTGAGCCTCTAGTCTCAACTTTTTCATTAACTGATCAATACACAATCTTCTTTTATGTGCAAAAGGGTATTTTTTTTTAAGTATCACAGAAATTTTCATAAAACCAAGTCATTCAATCACTAAATGAGTTTTTCAAAGTCTATTTTGATGGTAAACACTTATCAAACTGCATTCCACTGAAACCCAAAATGAAGCATGTATTTGTATATAGTCACATTTTAAACTTCCATTCAAGTTATTCAAGAGTATGTTTTTCTCTAACTTAAACGATTTTGGATAATATAAATGTGAAGATCTATAATAGTGAAAATTATATAACTTGTAGGGTTCTTATGAGCATTATTTGTTATAAAATGTAAATTGCCTGTCTCACTTTCTTGCAGGTAATAAATATTATAATTCATTAGTTCTGTTTCTGGCATAGGTTTTGAACTAAGAATGCTAGTAAGGAAAACTCTGAAATCTCAAGAGTGTTAAATATATGCTTGATGGCTCTAGAAAGTTATCAATCAATGCAGACTTATAGGATCAAAATGAAAGAAATAGGGGAAGCCAAGAAATGTCAGCCTGATATTTGGCACTGCTAGCTCCTTAAGACATTACTTGATTCACAAAGTGTAGCTGAAGCCTGATAAACTGAGCCAAAATCTGTTAATAAGAGGCTACATAGCTATACAGAGCTTACAGAAGTCTCACTAAGCAGAGGAAAAGTTGAAGTTTAGTGTCTTTCAAAGAGAAGAGACTATTGCAAGAAAGGCTTAAAATGGGAATATGGAGAAAGTCACTCTAAGATAAAGGTATAGTAGACTGAGACAATACTTCACAAAGACTTAAAGATTCAAAACTAGTTCAGTAAAGCAAGTATAATCCAATAAAAATTAACTAAACAAACAAACAAACAAACTTGGGGACTTCTCTGGTGGTCCAGTGGTAGAGAATCCACCTTCCAATGCAGGGGACACAGGTTCGATCCCTGGTCAGGGAACTAAGATCCCACATGCTGCGGGGCAGCTAAACCCACATGCCACAACTACTGAGCTCACGTGCCTCAACGAGAGAGCCCACATGCCTCAAACTACAGAGCCCACATGCCCTGGAGGCCACGCGCCACAACTAGAGAGAGAAAACCCACATGCCACAACTAGAGAGTAGTCCACACACGGCAATGAAAGATCCCGCATGCCTCCCCATGCGTGAAGACCCTGGGGCCACAACTAAGACCTGACGCAACCAAAAAAAACACAACAAACAAAACAAAAAAACAAAAAAAACCCCACAAAAAACAAAAGACTAGTTCAGTGCCTGAATAAATCCAGGTAGTATATTCCTACCATACTGTCTAAGATTAATTTACCCTAACCATCTCCATGTAAGATAGCGTTATCCCAAACCTCAAATTATGTCTACATTTTCATGCAAAACTCTGATAATTCAAATAATAAATTATGTAAATATACATGAATTGACACTAAGCCAACTGAAAAAATGAAATCAGCGCAAAGGTAGATCCAGACATATATTTATCAGATACACACCTTAAAATAATTTTTATTAGTATGATTCATACTAATAAACGGCAAGGTAAAGTGTTTCAGCAGAGTAAGAAATTGTAAAACAATAAAGTGGAAATTCCAAAACTAAAGATAGAATAACTGAAATTTAAAATTCAATGGGTAGGTTTTACAGCAAATTTCAAAAAGCTGAAAAAAGAATTAGTCAACTGGAATCAGAAGAAAATGCACAGTCTGAAGCTCAGAGAGACAACTATAAGGTTAACAAAAAAAGGGCACGCATGATATATAGGATACAGCTCCTACCCCTCCCCTCATCTTCCTCCATTTCACCCTCATGTGCACAAAAATTCATGTGGATAACCTCACCTCTCTTTGAAATGCTCACAATAGTACATACTGAAAAATACATGTATTGGTGTCAAGAAGTTAAATTTTAGGGAAAATAATGCAATTTTTTCCAGATTTCATGAAATATTTAGGTTTATAAATGGCATAAACTTACTGGATAATCTCAAACATAAATACAGCAATTTAACAATCTTCATCAAAGCTTTGAAATCAAACCTTGACCCTAGATATTAAAAAAAAATCAGAGGTTGAATCCATTAAAATTTATCAGTTGTATGTTACAGAACAAATCAGAACAAAGGCAAAATTTATAATAGCTTTATATTCTAACTTGCTTTGCATCATTTACAAACTGTGATTCTTCCATGTACTTTTATATATTAATGTAAAAATGTTGACTAAATGTAAAAGGAACAATAGGCATTTTGGGGTGTTTTTTGTTATTGTTGTTCTTTGTATTCAGGAAGATGGGATGTTTAAATGAAAACTTCAGTTTTCCAGATAAGGTCAGCTTGGAAATCCAGAGAATCATTTTTATGATTCATGCAGAATCATGTATTAACCACTTGAGATTTGAACAAAAGGGATTTAAGATTTCTAATTTCTCATTTATAGATAATTGCTTTAATAACTCACTCTCTGATTTGTCTTTGTTAAATCATCTTTATAAATTAGTTGGCTATCAAAGGTTCTCAGGTGTACACAATGTCAAATTTAGTATTAACTGAAGTGTATTCTCTATCAGAAGAAGAAATTCTATCTATGCTTATATTCAGTGCCTGGCTACTGAAATATCTTTAATCTCAATATCCGAATTAGTCAGTCATGCATTTGACAAAATTTACAGGATGATGAGTTACAGTTTACCTCCTTTTACCATCCAAAGAATATCTAAACCTCCAAAAACAGTCAACATTAAGAACATTCAAAACATGCCCTTATAATGAAATATATGTAACAGGTGTATGTGTATATATATATATATATATTTATTTTTTTTGCGGTACATGGGCCTCTCACTGCTGTGGACTCTCCCATTGCGGGGCACAGGCTCCGGACACGCAGGCTCAGCGGCCATGGCTCATGGGCCCAGCCGCTCCGCGGCATGTGGCATCTTCCCGGACTGGGGCACAAACCCATGTCCCCTGCATCAGCAGGCGGACTCTCAACCACTGCGCCACCAGGGAAGCCCATAACAGGTATATTAACATATTCAAATAAAAATATTTTGGACTGAGGTCATTTAAATTACATTATGCATTCATTTTGATATTTCCCACAGAAAGCCTTATATACTGAAAACTTTAAAACATCGATGAAGAAACTGAAGATGATTCAAAGAAATGGAAATTTATTCCATGCTCTTGGATTGGAAGAATTAATATTGTTTAAATGGCCATACCATGCAAAACAATCTACAGATTTGATGTGATCCCTATCAAATTATGCAGGACATTTTTCACAGAACTAGAACAAATAATCCTAAAATTTGCATGGAACCATAAAAGACCCAGAATTGCCAAAGCAATCCTGAGGAAAAAGAGCAAAGCAGAGGCAAATCCTCCCAGAGTTCAGACAATACTACAAAGCTACAGTAATCAAAACAGTGTGGTACTGGCACAAAAACAGAAATTTGGATCAAGGGAACAGAATAGAGAGCCCAGAAATAAACCCACACACCTATAGTCAATTAATCTTCAACAAAGGATGCAAGCTTATACAATGGGAAAAAGACGGTCTCTTCAGCAAGTGGTGTTGGGAAAGTTGGACAGCTGCATGTAAATCAATGAAGTTAGAACACACCCTCCCACCATATGCAAGAATAAACTCAAAATGGATTAAAGACTTAAATATAAGACATGACACCATAAAACTTCTAGGAGAGGACATAGGCAAAATATTTTCTGACATTAATCATATCAATGTTTTTTTCTTAGGTCAGTCTCCCAAGGCAATAGAAATAAATGCAAAAATAAATAAATGAGACCTAAGCAAACTTACAAGCTTTTGCACAGCAAAGGAAACCATAAACAAAACAAAAAGACAACCTAGGGAGAAAATATTTGCAAATGATGTGACTGACAAGGGCTTAATTTCTAAAATATAAGAACAGCTCATACAATTCAATAACAAATAAACAATCAACCCAACCAAAAAATGAGCAGAAGTCTTAAATAGACATTTATCCAAAGAGGACATATATATGGCCAATAGGTACATGAAAAGATGCTCAACATCGTTAATTATTAGAGAAATGCAAACCAAAACTACAGTGAGGTGCCACCTTACACCAGTCAGAATGGCCATCATTAAAAACTCTATTCAATACTCTGCAATGGCCTATATGGATATATGTATATGTACAACAGATTCATTTGCTGTACACCTGAAACTAACACAACATTGTAAATCAACTATATCCCAATAAAAGTCATATAAAAAAATCTACAAATAATAAATGCTGGAGAGGATGTGGAGAAAAGGGAACTCTCCTACATTGTTGTGGGAATGTAAATTGGTGCAACCACTATGGAAAACAGTATGGAGATTCCTTAAAAAACTAAAAAATAGAGTTGCCATGTGATCCAGCAACCCCACTCCTGGGCATATATCCAGAGAAAACTCTAATTTGAAAAGATACATGCACCACAATGTTCATAGCAGCAGTGTTTCCAACAGCCAAGACATGGAAGCAACCTAAAAGTCCATTGACAGATTAATGAATAAAGAGGATGTGGTATATATATACAATCAAGCACCACTCAGCCATAAAAAGAGAATGAAATAATGCCATTTGAAGCAACATAGATGGGCTTAGAGATTATCATACTAAGTGAAGTAAGTCAGGAAGAGAAAGACAAATACCATGTGATATCACTTATATGTGGAATCTAAACTATGATGCAAATAACCTTAGGAAACAGAAACAGACTCACAGACACAGAAAACAAACTTATGTTTACCATAGGGGAAGGGAGAGAGGGAGCTAGATCAAAATTCTGATTTCCACATCATAAAATATTTGGTTTGATTTGAAATATGCTGCAACATGAAACCTGTAATTATTGTAGTGGTGACTTCTCCTCAAGTCTCCTCCAACTCATGACTACTGCCTCAATATAGTCAGAATTTAATAGTTGAATAAAATTGGATATATAGAGTTGATAGCTTCTGAATGCTTTTACAGAAACTCATTCTTAGTGTCTATATTGAACTTAAATGCTTTAAGTTCATAGATACAAGTCCAAAAAAGGCAGGCTGACCCATGTACCAATCCCTTCAATCACAGTGTTCTTGGTTTCTCTGCCTCTGACTCCATATATCTAAGTCTCTCGTCTTTCTAATTTTTATTTTAATAATGGTTAATAATATATTCCACTTTCATAGTGTTTGACACTTTACTGCAATATTTGCTATTGTAAAATTGAAAATACATTAATATAAAAATGTACCAATCTTGGGCTTCCCGCAGTGGTTAAAATTCCACCTGCCAGTGCAGGGGACCCGGGTTTGAGCCCTGGTCTGGGAAGATCCCACATGCCGCGGAGCAACTAAGCCCGTGCGTCACAACTACTGAGCCTGCGCTCTAGAGCCTGCGAGCCACAGCAACTGAAGCCTGCATGCCACAACTATTGAAGCTCGCGTGCTCTAGGGCCCACGTGCCACAACTAGTGAGCCCACATACTACAACTACTGAAGCCCACGCGTCTAGAGCCCATGCTCCACAACAAGAGAAGCCACCACAATGAGAAGCCCGTGCACCTCAACGAAGAGTAGCCCCCACTCACTGCAGCTAGAGAAAGCCTGAGCACAGCAACAAAGACCCAACGTAGTTATATCTTCAAATGTGAAGTACACAGCTAGACTTAATTTACTGCTGTAATTTTTATAATCCTTTCAACTAACAGTGCATAAAAGGTACCTGTTATAGTTAGCAAACATATTGATTAATCTAGGCAGATGATTTATGGAAATGGACAATTCCTTTAATTTTATGCACCAATATAACTATCAAAGCACACTGAGCATCTAATGAAATAGTTATATTTATACACTTTTTATCAGTTTATTTTTCCCTGTAAAATAGCCAGGATATTAAACTGGGAAAAGTGGCACTTTCCCAGATACAGTTTATTTGATTTATAGATGATATGTCACTACAGAGAAAAAACAGCTTTGTTTTTATTTCTTTTTAGATCATGATGTTATTTGTCTTACAAATAGCATCAGTTATTGCCTAATCTATTCTGCTTTTAGCACTATGCTTTAAGTAGTATTTAACTAAATAAAAATGAGTCACTGAATTCTAACACTTGTATATTTAGAAAGAATATTAAAACAATTTAATTTTATGATTCTATTTTAGGAAAAGATGTATCCAACATAATTTTATATCTTCTTCTTAGAATACACATTAATTAATTGTGCACCTAAGTAAAAGAATAATGGGTACTCAGAATCTTCCTTTTGCATGCAGAAATAGGCTGATGACATTTGGGGAAAATGTCAATCAACTAAAATGATCAATCTTCAGATTTGTTATAATCCCAGAATGACTAGAAGAGATATAAAATAGGAATAAGATATACATTTTATATTCAGTCTTTTAAATATATTCTAGAATAAAGCACAAGTATGTATGAAATGACCAATTAACATGACAGAATATCTATACAATTGACAGCAAAAATGGCTTAGATTATAAATATGGGAAAGGATATTTTAGATAGATAAACTTTCAAGGAAAGTAGATGATAGTGTAAGAAGACTGACAATAGAATAAGCTAACTTTTTAAAATATAAAATAAAGGTGAATGAATGCGATATGACTTAGATTATAAAATTATTTGAAAGACATCAATGATAGAAAGTAAGATTCCATAACACACATAACTGAGCGTTGTTTAGTAGAGGAATCTAAGGTAAAAAATCAGTGGTAAATAGAGAGACTCAGGGTAGCACTTGCGTGTTTTAGTCCTATCTCTACTGTTTAGAACACATGCAGCTTCTGCATACTACTTTTTATTTCTTCTAGAACCTATAAAAAGCAGCTACATAATTAATATATCAATTGTATCCAACTTGAAAATGACTACTGCATTACTGCTCTATAATCAAAGGGGGAGATTCTACCTCCATCCTCGGTCTGATAGCTGTGGGAGCCAGGCCACTCACCTGAATCCACTCTTCTCAGATCTCCTGGGTGTCTAGTGTCTCTATCTTTCCCAAGGCCTTTGAAGCTGAAGGGCAAGGGAGCTGCCAATCATGGTAGTTATTACTTGAGTTCAGTTTCCCTTTCCTTGTCTTCTTTTGGATGGATTAAATCTTCTATTTCTATCAAATCTATTCTGCATCTTTTTATGTTGCACTTTAATAATTTCTTAATAGAACTTTAGCCTTATTCTCCCACATAGAATAATTCAACCTTCCTATTCTAATCTTAAAACATTAGACACCTATTATTGGATTGGGTGGGATGAGCTGTTCTCATGATCAGTCTTGATATGAGTCATTTATTTTATTCTTTGGAGACAGAAGTTGCCTTTCCACACTACTGAGTTTGTTCCTAATAGAAAACAATTAATAGGAATAATAGGATTTGCCACTATACATTTTTCAAGGACTTATTATAGAGCAGACGTGAAAGCATGAACATAAGAGAAGCAGTAAATCATGTTTATATCAATTACAGCAGGCAATATAAAGAAGTGAGTAACACATCAGTTAGTGAGACTAATAGTATATTACAACCCTTGATATATAACATGTAATGAATAAAAATTATTTATTTTTCTTAATCCAAAAAAATATTGTAAGGCTTGAAGAGTCTAGCAGAAATTTTACTTTTTTATCATCTACTTTTTGTGATTACCAGCAAATATTACTTAAAAAATACAGTACTTGTATACTGGATTTCAAGAAAAGTAAAGCAACAGTGAATAAATAAAAGTCTAAACAAAGGTATAAATCTTTACCCAAAAGGATGTTATTGTAGCTGAATAGTTGATGCTAGATAAAGATCAAAGGAATTTAAAAATCTCTGAGTTGTCTAGTGTGTATATCCAGGAAAATATTTGTGCCCATTGAAAACCAAAGAAAAACTGAGGGGAATTGTTAGAAATGACTGGTGAAAAAATATGAAGTTGGATTCACCTATGTTGAATTAGAAATTATGCTAGTCACCCAAGATTAAATGTGTAATTGAAGATATGTACTTGTACTTGAATGAGAAGTTAGAACTGTCCGTTTGTGAATTAACATTTTAGGAATTTAGTGAGAGATCATAAGGCAGAAGAAGCAGTAAAGGAAATGCAGATTTCTGAAGATCCAATTTCAGCTCTATAAGATCTAAAGGTGAATGACCTTTGACCCATGATCTTCCCTTTTTTAATTCAAAAAAGATGATTTTCAGGAGGTAAGAAGCTTCTGGAGTGAGAATCATCGGCATGCCTCAGTTGGGACACCTTTATCTAGAGGCATCAGAGGGAATGAGGAGACCCAGGAGAGATATAATTATATTTTGATTTCATCTGTATTTCTGTAATTTGGCAACAATTGGATAGAAAACACATTAGGGCATTTTAAATCTAGAAATGAGTATGAAGTATTGGATAGTGTCCACAGTTAGGGTGC